>NC_064643.1:762810426-763115053 GCF_023864345.2 Schistocerca serialis cubense | reverse complement strand
ACTTTTTTAGTATAGTTTGGCCCAGTCTGTTGAGTAGCAGTCTTTCTAGTAATTTATAGACCATACTGAGAAGGGCAATGGGGCGGTAACTCTCTGGTCTATCGCCTGGTTTACCAGGTTTCAGGACTGCGGTGATCTTTGCTCGTTTAAGTGAGGGAGGAATGTTACCCATTTGGAGAATGTCCGTAAAGAACTTAGCCAGCCATTGTTTTGTGTAGGCTCCGACATGTGTGAGGAACTCAGGGTGGATACCATCGAAACCCTGAGCTTTGCCTGATTTAACCTTCTTCAGGGCATTGGTAACCTCCTGGATACGAATATCTGATGAATATTCTGAGTCCATTGCACGGGTCCTTTTTAATGTTTTTAAGTCCTTCTTCACTTCCTTCGGCCGCTTGCGACTGTGGCGCTGAGAGACAGACGGTCAAACACATCGTGCAGGAATTCCCACTAAGGGCATATGAGGGTGACCCACAGGATTTCCTAATGGCGACCCAAGAGGCAATCGACTATGTTTTATCTAAGCTGGACGTCTGCTTGTGATTGCTCTTCTGTGAGTGTAAATTTACAATTGGTGGTGTCCTTATATACAAACTGTTATTTATTGCTCTGTTTATACATATGTGATTTTTTTTAAATCGTGTTCTGTCTGTAATTTTTACTGTGATGTTATGAGCCATACGCTAAATAAATAAATAAGTAAGTAAATACAAGCACAGACAGGTAGCTTGGAGTTTGTGTGCGTGGATGATGGCAGGTGAACGGCTGCATCGTTCCAGGCTCGAACTGTAGACCTCCAGGGCAGGAGGACGGCAGCAGCTGAGGTAGGCACCTGTGTGATTTGGCGGTTGGAGAGCGCTTAGCCCACAGCATAGGTCTTGGTGCAAGCAGCTGGGCCGCATCTAGAAGCTTCAGAGTATCCGAAATTCGTGATTGGTTCAGCCAAGCATACTCGTAGGCTAATAGATTCATCGACTGTCGTAGGTCCCCACTAAGGACTAACGGCTCGCAGAATGCAATACCTTTAACTAAAACTGACGAGTAACCGTAGGGATGTGGCCTGTCCTTGTTTTGATAAAGCATCAGTCTCCACCAGAAAACAATGGTTCAAATGGTTCTAAGCACTATGGGACTTAGCATCTGAGGTCATCAGTCCCCTAGACTCCGAACTACTTAAACCTAACTAACCTAAGGACGTCACACACATCCATGCCCGAGGCAGGATTCGAACCTGCGACTGTAGCAGCAGGGCGGTTCCGGACCGAAGCGCGTAGAACCGCTCAGCCACAACGGCCGGCCACACAAAACAATGGCTTGGATGTGAAGCAATCAGTCGACCAACACTGCAGAGGCTCCGCCTTTCTGCTGGGTCACTGATATTACAATTCTGGTCTCCTTTCCGGTCTGGTGGTTTGGTAATTCCCAGGTGTCAAAGTTTAGCTCTTGTATCAGCGAGCTGACCCTGACCTAACGGCATCTGGTCTCTTCTGGGCTAATCTGTTTCTGCGGCCGTTTGCGTCACCCGTGCGTCTCAGTTTTACTGAGCGGTGCCCGATAAATTTTGTTGTGTTGCAACGTACGTCCCTCCTTCAGGAGACCCTCTTCCGCCACAGATGAAATCTGCAGTGTCTTGATACATATTTTACAAGCTTACAACTATACACAGTACATTCAGCAGTTTCCTCTGTTGCACTAGTTCAGCTTAAACCACAAAGCGGTCCACGCTTCTAATGATAATGGATCTCGCCTTATAACAAGGACTTTGGATGGCGGAGCGCTAACTCTACGCAAACTATGTGATTCACTGTATTTATTCAACCCTGTCTTCCAAACTGCCTGAAGTTCCGTGAAATTTAATTAACAACCCTATTGTCTACCTTATAGAGATAACTGCGCACCGGAATTGTAATTATTGAACTCCACACGACCGCCCAGGGATCGCACTTTGCTAGTATATGATTTTCTCTCATGGAGTACAGAGTACTAAAAATTGCAGGACATGGGGACATGTGTTCCGATGCACTTTGTTGGAAGAGTTTAGGGAATTAGTTAGTAGTATTGTTAACATTGCTTTCACAAATGGAGCGTACTCCCGTACGTTTAGAACTGTGCCTGCATACGAGTAAACAATAGCGAAGTAAGTAAAGGGGCGAGAGGGACAAGGGAGCGGAACATCCACGCGCAATTACAAAGGTTCGATAGCAAAATTCACCACTTTGCAATTGAACCATTAAAGCAAACTCTTAACTGACCGCGAAATGAACAACGGTAATTACCTGGGCTCACATTGCATGAAATGCTTCGTAACCGATCGAACACCCAACTCGGTTCCACCTGAATTTACGCAAAAACGTTTCTGAAATCGTCACTCGTCAGTGTTCCGGACTGTTCCTAAGCATCGTTAGGAAGAAACCTAATTCGAAATTGATGAAATTCCCATTCAAAAATTACTTCTTACTTGATCACTGGCCACCAACTTCTTGCTGCGCCTACTCTCCTCCATGCCCCGGCAAATTCTCTGTAAGACTTCCTCGCCTCTGCGCACAGAGAGCAACGAAACTTGGTGGGGGCGTCTTGATCAATCACCAGACTGTGTCTTTTAGAACGAGCAGATGTTTCCTCCAATCGGAAGACAGGTGAGCAAATGCCCACCTCTCTCAGCCTAAAAAATATTCCATTACATCCAATGGCTGAATTTTTGAAGACGGTCCTCCCGTCGGAGGTTCGAGTCCTCCGTTGGGCACGAGTGTGTGAGCTGTTCTTAGCGTAAGTTAGTTTAAGTTAGATTAAGTAGTGTGTAAGCCTAGGGACCGATGACCTCTTTTGAAGACCGCGTCCCACTGCTCGGATACGAAACGACCTGCCACTCGGCCAGGCCCCATGCCTTGGGACGCACGTTGGCGTGTATGTAGCGACACAGGGCACACCGCCTTTTGACGCCACTGGCACTAGCTTCAGCTCCCTTCCCCACCTGCTATTTTAAGATCGAACCAAGAGCGTCCACCTGAATTTGCCTAGTTGCATGAGTTTGTTTTAACGCCCACATTATTTGAAAGTGAACGGGTATCTATGTTTGAGGCAGTTGGTAAACGATTAATTTTGTACTGACTGTCAGTTGTAATTTAGATGAAAATAAATACACACGAATCTAGTCTCCCATCGTGATCTTCCTCCCTGGCACGGAAAATATGAGCATGGAAGATACTAGCCAATGCAGGCGGAGAAAAGATACTCTGCAGATCCTGAGATGGAAAAATCAGAAAACTTATATGAGAGGGTCAGTAACTGACGTCTGTCACGTTCATTACCTGTTTCTTAGTTGTAAACAGTACTTTCTGTAAGTACCCTACTGCTGCTTCGTCTGTTTCTCTACAGTAACATGACTTCACTGAACAATTATTTATACACTAGTATAATAAAATCAACAAGTTTTCCCTTCTCGACTAATTTCTCGACAGTCACTTAACAGCACATCGTCCCACTAAATTCCTTCTCGTGCCTATCATTTCTTTTGTTTATCAGGTCGTTTCTTATTTTATTCCTACTTAACTGATAATCACATCCTGCATGTGATACAATTTACGGGTAGTTGGAGGAATGGATATTCATGATAGTGGGCGTTTCTCTGGGTAGACGCAGGTTACAAGAAACAAATGCTGAAGCACAATAGTATCGGAAACCAAGATGCTCATCGTCATAATCTTTTTGCTCTGCTTATTGTTATAATGCCGAAAGCGCTGAAACATTTGCTCTGTGGCAGTCCGACTTCAATGAAGCCATAAACACAGTTAATGTCTGAAGGAGGGTCTGGTTTAAGGGTGCTAAGTTGGCACTACATCTAATGTTTTTTCTTAACATTGCAACAAAAGTTACGTCAGTTTTGTTATGGTTATTACAATGATATAGCTTACAGACAGAATGTCGTACCCACTATACCACAGTTCATGCCATTGACTAATATTTCAACATTTTTCAACTCCATCCTAGTCATTCCCTTTGGGCCACCTTCTTCATAAAAGTTTACTGTCTCTGGAGCCAATACGGAGTAAACGAAATGCCTGTCCACGGTCTCAGTGTACTGTTGTCGTGTAATGCTTCAAACTGCCACGGCGGTCTGTTGACCTCTTGAGGCGCCGCGTATTCTGCCGGATATCAGTTCGTTCTTGCTCGATTTTTGACAGTGTTATCATTTTCATCAGGTGCTACCTGATATAGTCCCAGAATGACGCTGATATTCGACAGAATACCCGATAACCAAAGATGTTTACTGGTATGGTGTCAAAACATCTATCTGGTATCCCAAGGCTTCTACTTTACCCAGTAATAACTGCGTTTTCCACACAAACTTGTATGTCTGAACGACCTTGGTTGGACATATCCTAATCCTCTCCCTTTGACACAAACAGGTCCCATCCGTCGATATCACTGCATAGCTACTTCTCTCCTTGGGGATTAACAACACCTCGTCAGTTTTTATTTGTCCATTGTTTCCAATTTCACCAGGTAGTGGTGGATCATGGAACACTGGTAGTGCACATACACACTTGTCACACTGGCCGTGTACAAACCGATCTCGATTCTTGCCATGTGATGAAATGTTCACAAACTGTAGTAGTAGGGCAGTACGGGTATGAAATAAACTCCAAATAACTTTTAGGGTCGTATTACAGTTGAACTATCATCTACCATACCTAGACAAGTGTGCTTGTCATTTGTCGCTGACATCAGCATCAGTACTTTCTTATACAAAATTCATTCCTGGAATCATGAGATTCTACCATATGCTAAGGTCAAGGGAGGGAGGGGAGGGCGAAGAGGGAAGGCAGGGGGTGGGGGCGGGAGGGAATAGCCTCTCGCTTCTGAACACCGTGCCTGAAGTATCTTCAACCCCTAGCGACCTTCTCCTCCCCGCCCCCTCCCAATCGGCAGCCTAATACAACAAGGTGTCTGAAGTGCCGAAAAATTCGCCAAGCACGTTGGCATTACAGTTATAAAAAATTTGTTTGTCTAGAAACTTTGATTTGAAGCTATAAATCATTCATCATGCATTATTAGAACGAATAGACAGCATATTTCTCAACAAAAAATGTAAACCAACATTAATGGCAATGTCCTAACTGACTTGCTGATTGTCTGACTGACTCATCATCGCTCATCCAAAACCACTGTAGACAGAAATCCTAAATTTGATGAAGATATGGATCTTACACTGTAGGCGTCGTTTAAGAAGGGATTCACACCCGAAGGGGGTGAAACAGGAGATAAAGTTTTTTTTTTAAAAAAAAATGGCGCTATTAAGGCAATTTGGGAACTAGACCTACGAAAATTGGTCTTTCGTTTCTCAGTCAGAAATAAAGAAATAGGTGTTTCTTCATTTTTGGAAATTTAACTTTGTGGTCTTGTGGGGATGAAAGAGTGGGTCAAATCTTTTTTTGAAAATATGTCATTATTAAAGAACTACTGAAGTATTTTTAAAGCTTAGGCTTCGCCTATGTGCGTTGCTAGTTCACTTCTCGCTTACAAATTTAAAAAAATACGTTTTTCACTGGTTTTGTAAAGTGAAACCCTAAGAGGGATGAAATAGGAGATGCGTTTTCTTATGAAATTATTTTATTATGAAAGCAATTTTTAAAGCTAAATCTACGAAAAATTCTTTTTGGGTTCCCAGTTATAAATAAAAAGTACGTGTTTCACTATTTTTGGAAACTCTACAACCATGGGGGTGAAATGAGGGATGAAAGTTTTTGTATAAATATTTCATTGATGAAGCATTTTTGAAGCTACATCTATGGAAAGTTGTAGTTGTCTTCTCTACTAGAAGTGAAACATAACCATGTCAGTCTGTTTGGAAGTTCAGCCCCCAAGGCAGTGAAATAGCAGGCACATCGTTTCATGGAAATATTTCATTGAGAAAGCATTTTTAAAGCCAAATCTTTGAAAACTTGTTTTTAAAAAAAGAATCTCTGCAAGCCATACAATCTACGCAAACGAAGCTGCGAGGTCTAAGTTAGTAGAATATACATAACGAATTAGGAAGTATTTGTTGAAAGTGAGTGTGGCCTAAAATACTATCCCACAAACCGTGAAAACGCGAAGATGACAGCAAGTCCTCTTTCACATCCTGCTTGCTCCTGTCACCAGCAAATGGCTGCACTGTAGGGAATGAGTCCTTAGCGCCACAAACAGATGACTAAACTGTAAATCAAGGAAGATTGATCTATGAGTAACGAATTCGTACTACTACCAAAACATTGGTGCACGGTTAAAAAAACACAACAGAGTCGTAAATTAATTGTTTACCAAATTTCTGCAAAATACGCCAGAAGCGTGAAAAAATGCGATGTTTACATTGCTTATTAAGGTTAATATACGAAAAATGCTTTAGAGCTCAAATAAATTTATGAGATGTCATATAACTGCAAAAAACATCTGCAATGTAAAAGAAAAAGCTAGTTATTTTTCACGTAAGCACATTTTTACCAAATTAGTACCCAAAATGCTGAAGTGTGTACCAAAAGGGTAAATTTTAAGGGCTAATAAAAGCTGACACTTAAGAAATTAGGCTTGAAAATTCATAAAACTACCCCATTAAGTCTTGCAGCTCCGGGAAAATAAGTGTTAGCTAAGCAGGTAAATAAAAAAACTGAGGGTAACCAGTGAGGCGTCATCTTGATGTATGTCACAACACACTCCTCAAAGTATGTATGCCTGTATTTAAGAGTTTTCATGCGCCGTTTTAAGAGGAACAAAAATAATGTATCGTGTTATTCTGTAGGAAAAAGAAACTAAGCTAATCATTGCAATTTTTTGTCTTTAAGTATTATATTCCATTTATGGTTTCGCTGGTTGCTTCACAGACGTATGTAGCACCTTAAGTGTCAGCTGCCTGTTATCTTTTATTACAAGAACTTTTGCCAAAATCTCTCTTAAATTCATGGCTATTTATCAGAATCTAAAGATATTATTTTAAACTTCCTAATCCTTGTATTCAAAAGTCTGCCCATTGTGGCTAATCAGTTTCACTTGTTTTGATAATGCTTGTGATAGGTCACTGTGGTATGTGAATATTAATTTTTTATAAATTATTTTACTTATTCCCAACACCTCAGAGCTCCCAGATCGTAGCATCCCATCATTTCAATATTAACAGAGTGTAGATTCCAGCTGCGGGACTCTGGGTTATGTGCCCATCACACCTATTCTGTTTCTTTATTTGTTTTTACAAACAAATTCATTGAAGTGGAAGGAGCTAGGATTTGTGAGTAGCAAGGTGTTGAGCATAAATGACAAAATTGATAAAAAATAATTATTTATTTACCACAGAGGCCTAGCCTACAAGTACCAAAACAAATAAAATTGATTCACCACAATGGGCAAACTTCAGATAATAAGGATTAGAAAACAAATTTTTATATTCTGGTAAATATATGAGAACTTAACAAAGGTATTAGCAACAGTTCTTTAAATACACAGAAACCTGTAGCTGACACATAAGGTGCTATACACCTTTATGTAACAAAAAGAGAAACCCTAAATGCGAAGCAAGAAACGTACAATAGGTCAAACAAACAAGTGCTTAAAAGATGAAAAAGACAGCGTGTGTTTGGAATTATTGAAACAAACCATAAACATGGAACTCATCTGATTCTCTGACAACACGCCTTTAATATCAGAATACTGCTCGATGTGCTTTTCACCATGTGAATCTTCTGGTTCCCAGAGTTACGCGAAAGGCAGAGAATGTCAGCTATAGGGGCAACTAACGGTTGAAAAGACACGCGAGATTCTAAGTAAAGCTAACACATTGACTGTTTGCCTGACAGACTGAGAACCGCATGTATCTGCCAATGCACCGATGGATGTGGACAGATAACCACAACAATCTGACTAAATCATGATCAACGGTTGCCCTAAGGTGCCGGTGCTGCTAACATTGCTTATTGTAAATTATCAGCTTGAGTCGTGCAGAGTTTTGGCGTCGTGACTGGCTCACTGAAGTACAGGGTGAGGACTGTGCTTCCCCAACATGTACCCTGGACGGCCGATCATTTGCTCGAGTGGAGACAGCAGCTCATGGTCTGCACAAAAGCCTGTTCAGAATTCTTGGTTTTCTCTTTTAAGTCTGCAGTCCGCTGTTTCCTTCCCGCAAAGCAAGCTATGACCACCAATCGTTGTTTAAGAACATTGTCAACGGTATAATTGTTTCTTCTGCAAAAATTATGCCAACAAAAACGCGTCGCATTAAAACTCCAATTAATTTTCGATGTATCCTCTTTTCCAAAAAATTCCCCCCATGCTCCATTCCGCCAACGTCACAAACAGGTATATCAGTGACAGCCCAGCATCTATACTCCAATCAATGGCCGTAAGGAAGTCAAAATCTGTGCCCAAGCGTAGGTGAATGAAATAGTTATCTACTGAAGTGACTATTCTGAAGATGGAAAAGAGTCGGAATCTCGCTGATTAAAGGTCTGTCCCTTGACAATTCTCGACCGCAAGGGTGGAGACGTGTCGCAAACGAACAGCAGCGCCGGGTTCTGTGGACTGGCCCGGCGGCGCAACTTTCACACTGACAGCACCTTATGCCCCTTCCCATGCTCTCTGCGAATGCCGAGTTCTCTGGTCGACTTTGTCTTTACGTCAGACACTACCCTGCCTGTTCCAATTTCTGCTTTCCCTCGTTCTCAAGTACTCTCAGAAACCTAAGAAAATGAAGACTCGAATCATGTAGCGAGCTAACATCCCAAAGATGTTCGAGCTAACATGAGATCTTCTTCATCGAAATGTCTTTGCTCAAACTCGTCTAGGAGTTGAACCGCACGTATCACATTACACGCCCTACATTAGCCACTTGTGACCCTTTCGTTGAATTGTCTGGCTGATGGCAAATTTGCAAAATACAAAGTTAACGTAACATATAACAAGAGTAATAATAATATCGAGAACTAAGTTAACGACCCATAAATGATGTAGGCCACACAGTTGCGATTTGGTTTGAATAATGTTTATTCAGAAAGCAAACTAACAGCGGAAGTGGTCGTATTTAGAGTTACTGTTACACTCGAGCGCGTATCCGTTTGACACAGTTCGATAATTCACAATCTCATCGCGAAACACAAATCCAATACTCCCGCTCCTTGACTACGCGAAAAGTTAGAGTTCACACCAGGCGCGCGGCTGCTCACCGCTCAGACACTAAGTGCCGTTTACCGATATAAGCCCTGGCGTATGTGGCGTTTGCTGTGTTATTCAATGGTTTGGTATTTCACTAATTTGTAAATGAAAGTGATAATGTTATTTCATTACAATGAGTAATTACAAAATAATTTTTTCTCCCGGCTAAAGATTTGGTCAAGTTGCTAAAGAAATCCAAGTTAACGTTGTATTACAGTGTTGTCTGTAAGTTGTGTGTCACTAAATCACAGTTCATACAACAGATTCTATACAACTATTGATTATGATGGAAACAGTTATCTTCAGTGAAATGATCATTAAAACCACCGATTATCATTCGCGCACAACAATGACGTATGTTACCTCAAATAATATTCTTCGCAACTCATGAGTAATTAATTTCGGCTCCATACATGAGCAAGAAAATTGCTATGAGCACTGTTTTTAAAGAACCAATCTGATTCGAATTATTTTCATTAAATGAGTTCGGGACCACCGGTGCACATTTATTTTTACACATTTTTATTACCTTCGGCATTCATCTCTGGAGAGTTGCGTAATTTGAATTTTCCACTGAGATAATTGTTAAGATGGCGGCAGACAATTGACAGAGACTTTCTATTGTTAGAGCAAATTTCCTTTTAATAGGATAAATATTTGAATTAATGCTTATTAAACTTTACTTTTATATTGTGCACTATTTAGACTAATTTTCATCAAGCAAACCTTTGATACTTTCGTAAGAAACACAGATAAAAATGCGATACAAATCGCTGTCGTCAATGGCTGCGCTCCTTGCAGCGGAAATAAATAATTAACACAGATAATGCTTATTGAGAGAGTAATTAAAGTTACAAATAGTTATTCTCGCATATTTATAATAATAATGAACTCTATTCTCAAGTAATAATTAACAAATAATTACAATTTCTTAACAGACCTCAGTTTGATATGCGTCTTGCGTCCGCAGCCTACAAAAGCCAACCAAAAAAAGGTAAAAACAAAGGAAGACAAACGCAGATCATAAAAGGAATTTACAATTATCATTGTTTTTGTATGATACACATCGATATGTCCAATTACATCATAAAATATTATACAAATAATTAATGTTTATCATCGTTTTGTTTTATTTCACTGTTTTTCCATATGTCGAACAGATAATTTTTACAACTGTTAGAGGCATAATTTCCTCTCGTCGCACTGTAGCTAAAATTTATCTCGTGAATGTTACACGTATTATCTTTGCTGACTGCTGTTACTTCCCGGTTGTTGTGTGTTCACAGCTAGTTCGGATCTGGTAGCGAGCTGGAACGTGCCTGCAGGGCAGTTTGTACGTAGCACTCACAGAGTTGGGACGCGGCGGAAGTCGGTCGGGTTTGAGCAATAGTGAGGCTTGGATATCCATGACTCGCCCGACCGTTGCCGGCACACACACCGTTGGTTGGACGACGTGTATTTGCTCGCCGATCGCTTACGGGTTGGCGGTGTATGTCTCAACTCGCGGTTCGGCCGCGTACATTGCTCGATCACTGCTTTTAGCATTGGTTGCGTTCTTCGTTCTAGTGTTTGTGAAACTGTGTGTAGCTGGTGATGCCGACTGCTCAGTTATTTTAGTATTCTCTCCGCTCTGATGTGTGGCAGTCGGTCGGTTGGTGTTGATCAGCCAGGAAATCTCCGCACGGCACAATGGGCAGGGCCGACTGGTGGCCTCTATGCAGCGTCCCAGTGTGTGGGAGCTGTTGCTATGAGGTTCGTGGCTCACCGACCCAAGACATCAAAGTTGAGTGGTGATTTAATTACCGAAGCCAGTCTGTTCACATTGTGCTGCTAGTTCTCACGGTTGGCTGTTGGGAGTATTTCCGTGAGCAACTGCGAGCGTTCGAGTTCGCGAAAGTTTGGCCACCATCCGGTGGAGTTTAACTGTATTTTGGTTATTTGAAGTCCAAGTGCACCAGCGGAATTTTCTGCCATGTGGCCGTTAGCGTTCCGGTTACCTGCCCTGGCCACTGACGTTAAATTCAGACAGTGTCCTTTCCTCACCGTGTTGTCGCTGTCCAACAAGTGTGTGTAGTTTTGACAGCTGATGCATGCTTGGTTGTGGGCGGCTACGACTTTTACGTTTTGGCATTGGAGTTCTTTGTGTACTTGTCGGGTGGAAAGCAAGTTGTCTGTGGGTCCGTTGACTGTCTCTTGGTTGGGTTGCCGGCGGATCGGATATAGTTGGGTCGACTACCTGTCTCCCCTAAGAAAAGGTTAATATTTCAGGTGCAGACCGACTCCCCGCTGGCTGTACTGCCTTTTCTTATTGGTATTTGATCGTATATTTTAATGGCTCATAGCTGATGGTTTGAATTTGTATGCTTTTAGTTGGGTTTTAAATAATGGGCCTTCAGCCATTTTAAAATTGAAAGTTCCTTACTTGTCAAGTCTTGCACTGTTTCGGCCTTCAGCCTCTTTTATAATATTTTTCTCTGGATAAAGCTTTGGGCCTTCTGCCTTTGAAAATTTATTGTAGTTGTGTTTTTAAATCATGGTCTTCAGCCGTCTCAAAATTAAAATTCCTTCCTTGTCAAGTCTTAGACTGTTTGGACCTTCAGCCTGATTTGAAATGTTATGTAAGGATAAAATTTTGCGCTTTCTGCCTTCTGAAAATGTTTTAAAAATTAAAGAGGCTGTGCCCTTAAGCCATAAGATTGTGTGACATATTCAGTCGATAGTTAAGCTCGGAAATTTGTGCTGTAATGTTTGGGAACTAAATAAAGTTATATGTGTTCGAGTGTAACTGACAGCCGCTCATTTTTGGCCCCTTTCCACAATTCCAACTTCCTGTTCTGTTCTGCGGATTTAACCAGGCGTTTCAATTCGTAACTCCGAGCACCACTTAAGCGCTCACCAACGCAAGCACCCTGCATCATTTCGCGTCTCTCTGTGAGGGTTTTCTTGAGTTTCACGTACAATTTAATGCAGACACATCGCTCCTCTTGCCTGCCATTTCGAAATTAGCAAATAGTTCAACACAATGTTCTACTCAATACGACAATGAACAACAACTAACAGACCTACAACAAAAAACATGACTTAGTTACATTTTCAACACAGGCGTGTGCTGGGATCCCAGCCGCGTTTCGCTCCAACATACCACTGGCGCGAAATTACGAATATTCGGGAAATTTTTGAACAGAGTACGTATATATCGCACCCACTGCCCATGATGTAAGTCAGCACGAATAACCTAATGATGATGGCACGTTACGCCGTGAAAAATTCGTGCTACAACGATCAGCCAGTTCGGCTGCATGCCCGAGAGACTTTCAAACAGGTAGTACGCTGTTTTCATAGAATTATTTCTTCCTTCAGTTGTTACTTTCACCGAAATGTATCGTTCGATTACTTCTTCTACACACTTAAACAAGTAAGTTACCCCACTTTATCTGTATTAATGTTTCATTATCTTGGGGTCTGCTTAACGTTTGTCATTATTTTGCTTTTCGCAAAGGAGATTTGCAAGCCTGCTTTTTCAGCTTGATCATTCAGCTGTTTCCACTACGTCTGAAAATATAGTTAGGTTTTCTGCGAAGATAATCTACTCGTCTACCGTTGTAACCTAAACTGACTCCGTCACTGACTTGACTTTCTCCTAGTACTACTCTCCATTCCTTCATGAGTGTTTCTAGAAGACAGTTCAAGAGCAGTGGAGAAAGGCAGTATAACTGTCTGACTACAGATTTGATCTTAAAAGCTCTAGAAATTTTTGCTTCTTTAGAGCTGTGGTTTAGCTATTTAAAGCCATTTCGTTGAGAACTTCAAACAGCGACTTTACTGAAGTGGCATTTATGAAGTAAACCAAAGCAATTACCAGCTTTTTAAATGTTCTTTTCAGTCACATTATTATAGACTTTGAGTAGATAATCTGCTTTGAACACGATCTACTCTCAGAAAGTGTGAATATAACCGCCTTCTGCCATACTTTCTTCATGTTTTGTTAAAGTACACGATGCATTTCTGATCCTGTGAGTCCATCGACAGTTGTAAATCGTCTATATTTTCTCTTGAGTGAGGTGAAATGCCTATTCTTGTCGTGAGAAGGTTCCCGTTATGAGAAGTTTAGATAATACGTTTTGGATATCGTAAATCAAGTGCGGAAATATGTTAGAAAAAGTGGAAAGCAGCGATAAACACACCTAACAAACAATGAAGAACGTTTTTTAATATTTCAGCATACCTTCATTCTATCATCGATAATGGCTGCCCACAAAGTGCACATTTGTTTACACATTTTAAAAAAATTCACGAACGCAGTTTAACGTGATTTGGTTCAAATGGCTCTGAGCACTATGGGACTTCATATCTGAGGTCATCAGTCTCCCAAGAACTCAGAATTACTTAAACCTAACTAACCTAAGGACATCACACACATCCACGCCCGATGCAGGATTTGAACCTGCGACCGTAGCAGTCGTGCGGTTCCGAACTGAAGCACCTAGAACAGCTCGGCCACCGCGGCCGGCTAACGTCATTTCATCAGAGATAAAGTGTATCACTTAATGTCAGAGATGTATTAACAGAAAACAAGTTTTTAAAATTACTAAAATAACGACTCCTAGCAAAATATATCTGTTCATTTAACGCAGATTCAGGCTTTTTAATTTTAGAGTGCTGTATTTCCAGTTGTAGCAACATATTTAGGTTCCTGCCATTGGCTTCACTGTTTTCTCTGCTGCTGATAGTGTATTTGGCTCCTATCATATTCTATGCAATAACTGATGATTCAAAGTGGTTGAATCTGGAACCATTTCTGCCTTCTTGGAAACGGGTTTCAAATGTCTGCTTGTTTTCCCTGCACAGCAGGCAGGACAACTGGGGCATGATACTTATAGACTCCACTGCTGTTGAACATCTGGGCGTCTGTTTTTATGATGTGGACTGGTAAGGGTCATAACTTATTATTAGCGGAGAATCCTATTGTTACACTGTTTTTTTTAACTGGTTAGCGATTCTTTGTGATACTGGGCCTAGGAATGGGATTCTGGAAAACATTTTGCCTCGTTCGTTAGTGCGGCAAATTCTTGTTTTCATTTTGTGTAGTGGTTGGGTTGTTGGGGAGAAGAGACCAAGCAGCGAGGTCATCGGTCTCATCAGGTTAGGATGGAGAAGGAAGTCGGCCGTGCCCTTTCAAAGGAACCATCCCGGCACTTGGCTGGAGCGATTTAGGGAAATCACGGAAAACCTAAATCAGGATAGCTGGGCGCGGGATTGAACAGTCGTTCTCCCGTATGCGAGTCCAGCGTGCTAACCACTGCGCCACCTCGCACGGTAGCAGTAGTAGTGGTAGTAGATTTCTTCATCCGTAGATCTCTTTTTACCAAGATATAGGACAAGTCAAAATATTTACAAATTTAGATCAATTTAAAATAAGCTAATTCGTATACACATACATTTACAGACTTCTAGTTAGAGACAATCACTTGATTTACTTCTGCTATACAATATTTTTTTTACAAATAACTTATTAAATAATGTGATGCCACATTGTTCACTCATATCTCACTATCAGTCACTGCACACACTACACACACTTTGTTTCATAACACTTCACCCACTGCACACACACACACACACACACACACACACACACACACACACACTGGTGATCTCTGGGCCATTTTCTGTACCGCAACTTCCCATTTGCTATCCTGAAATCCACAATTCTACATATACAATGTACCTTATAGACATTTGCCTATCCACTCATTACTCGCGCACGCTTTGGCGATTCCCATAAGAGTTTGGGCAACCTGTGCGCATTCGACAGTTGGGAATGTGAGTCTCACTGCAGGCGTACAAGGGATAAGTCCCTGCAATCGCGCTATTTATCTGTGTCCTTGATGGCTCAGATGGATAGAGCGTCCGCCATGTAAGCAGGAGATCCCGGGTTCGAGTCCCGGTCGGGGCACGCATTTTCAGCTGTCCACATCGAGGTATGTCAACAACACCTGTCGGCAGCTGAGGTTTTCAGTTAGTCATCATTTGGTGTTCTTTATGTTCAATGTTACTTTATTACTTATTGACCAATCATAAATTTCCTTGAGAGTTTCATTTGCTTGCTCAGCACGGAGTTCTCTTGTTTTCTCAGAGACTATAATATTTCTGTCGCCAGCGTAGAGGATCTTTTCCCCATACATAACACTAAAGTCATTGATGTGTATCAGGAACAGTATTGGTCCTAATATGCTACCTTGCGGAACCCCTATATTAATGACTTTTGGTTCTGATAAGTATTTTATTAAATGTTTTGATCTATTTGAAGTATTGTTGAGTGGTACTTAAGTAAATAATTTAGTGAAATCAAAAGGAACTAGAAATTAGAATATAAATGGAAAACTTGGTTTAGTTTAGAGAGTTACATACTGGCATTCAGCGTGCAGAACAGCAGAACAGAAGAGACAATGACCGTGAAGTCAGCAGTTCCACATAAGCGGGCGCTGTCGATTCAGCCGTCAGGGCATCGCCCGACCGGCTCACGTGTTTCTCAGTTGTCGCATGTGAGCAAAGGCGAAGGAAGAAAAGAAGAGTAGCAGTAGTTTTCAGTCAGTTTCGGTGCTGAAGACCGTCATGCAAGAAGAGACTACATCATGCACAGTCGCACCAAGTCCGCCGCTGTAATGGAATAGCAAGCAGCAGCCGCGGCGCCAGAAGACAGAAGTTAAAAGGTATTGGAAGTCTGATTTTTACGTACCCGGGTGACTCGTGAGGACGGGAAGGAGACGGCCTCACCTCAGCAGTCACCTGTGAGCTGGGATAAAGACCTGACAGCCGAAGACTGGCAAGCGGGAGTCCGTGGTTCGAGTTCGGGACACTGGCCTTCTCCCGCCGCACCGCTCCGCTGGCCGACGCAGAACACACGCGGCCGCTTAGAGAAGAGAAACACTGGGACGCCGCACCCAAGGTATCATCCGATGCACGACTTCGCTCGCAATAGTTAAACCGGCCACCTCGCGCTGCGCGTCTCCGGTCAGCTGGGCGAGACGGCGACACGAGATACACACCACTACGCGTAATCAGACGCCGCCGCCGCCGCCGCCGCCGCTGCCGCAGCAGAAGACTTCACAAACGACACAGCTGCCGCTCTCCGAACCAGAACATCCCGTAAGATACAGTTGTACAAATCTTCAATAAAAGTTATCTTACGTAAAAATGATGTTTCATTCGACCTCATACCCGAGCCAAGGAAGAACCCACCCTGCCCACATGTTGTTAAGAGAGAAAAGTTAATTTATTTAATATTTTCACCCTGACAGAATGCTTTAGAATGCTCACCCTGACAATTGACAGCATCAAAAGAGAAAACACAGTTACATTGAGTGACAGAAGTGTCGCATTTAGTAACACAACTGTTACATTTGGTGTCAAAATCCGTTGTAGTTATTACAATTGGTGTCAGAGAAAAAACCCTTGGCTCAATATGAGGTGTGAATGACAGTCACTAAAGAACCGCAGTTAGTATTGTTTAATGTGTGAAGGGATAGAGGTTTGCACAGCAGTCGTAATATTTTCTTTATTTAGAAGTGTATTTTCTCTCATGATTTTAAGAGTTTGTCGGAAATATTTAAAAATCTTTTAAATTCAGTATAGGAAGATTGCGTAACTAACAGTTTGTAAAATGATGACACGAAATCGTACAAAGTCAGAGTCAGCACCACAAGCGGTTTCTACTGATGAAGCTATTCAGATCTTAGTTAATCAGATAGAACAGCTTAAAAGTGATAATAATGCATTATTTAAACAGTTGAGTGAGGTTAGGCAAACCAGTTCAATCCCTCCCACCCTAGATTCCTCAGCAGCAGCCTTAGTAACTCCTTTTTCAGGTAAACCTGGCGAGGACATAACAGCCTTTTTTGATGATTTAGTAGCAGCTGCAAAGTTAGAATCATGGTCAGATGAACAGCTCTTACAAATGACAAAGTTAAGATTGACAGGAGAGGCTAAAGCACACGTCTTATACCATGAAGAATTACGGAATGCTCCAACATTTGAGGAATTGAAGAAAGGATTGCTTAAACGTTTTCAAAAACAGAACAGCTGTAGATTTAATAGGGAACAATTAAACACTATCACACAGAGGCAAAACGAGTCGTTAGAAAGCTTTGTAGATAGGATTAGAAAAGTTAATATTAACACCTATCAGTTGACAACTAGTGATGAAGCAAATAAGGTTATTTTACAAGAGGCAGAAGATAGAGCTCTGGATACATTTTTACGTGGGTTACCTCCTGAAACTTCCCGTCGTGTCGGGGCAGAGTTTCCTAAAAATTTAGCAGAAGCTGTATCTGTGGCGACAGCTTTTGAAGAAATTGACATTGCCACCAGATACAAGGAGAAGCGAAATATATTTTCAGCAGGAGTACGATGTTTTAGGTGCGATCGACAGGGACATATAGCAAAAAACTGCAGACAACCTCAATGCACTAATTGTCAAAGAATAGGTCACACATTCAAGGAATGCAGGTCTAAGAAAGTTTTTGGAAACAGAAATCAGTTAAACTCAAACGGGAACGTCGGAGCCGCCGCCAGACGTTCCCAATAAAAATTCATGCCATTAAGGCGAATGTGAAGGCGGAATGCTGGTTATCTGCTACCATTCAGGATAAACAGGCAAGGATACTGGTGGATACAGGCGCAAACGTATCAATAGTAAGTAATGAATGTATTGGAGAAAAGAAATATGACCCTCCAAGGTATAGATTGAATGGAGTAGGAGGAGGTACAGTTAAGTCATTAGGATGTACATCATTGATTTTCTATATTCACGGTGTACAATTTCAGGAAGATGTAGAAGTGGGAACAAAGGTAACTGACGGGTACGACGCGATCCTAGGGTTGGATTTCCTGAATAAACATCACGCTAAAATCGACCTCAGACAGCAAACTGTAGAACTTAGCGGAATAGTGTTTCAGCTAGGTGACACCGCTGCAAAGGTCCCTCTGCCGCAAGATTTCCCTAACCGGAAGGCGAAATCAACTATACTGCGTGCAACGTCCTTGAAGGTTGATTCGCGGGATCAGATACCATCTGACTCAGGAAAACTTCTCTGGATGACCGTTGACCACGAAGTACCTACAGATACAGTGTGTCTAATAGAGCCTTTAGAGGAAAATGAGGAATTAGATGTATCACATTCTTTTGTACGTAGGAGTGTTGTACGGGTTCAAGACGTTGAGGGAGAAAGAAAAGTACCGGTACATATTGGCAATTTCGGAGTGGAGGACAAAGAGTTGCATAAGGGAATATTAGTAGCTACAGTCAGTACTTTTGAAGAAGAAGATTTCATTTGGTCAGATATTAATGATGGTCAGAAACCAGACGCCTATAAAACCGCATTGCGCCAGAAGATTGAGCATTTGAAAGGAAAGGATAGAGACACGATAGAAGCAGTTTTAGTTGAGTTCCAAGATTTGTTTAATGCAGAAGGTCCATTGCCAGCAACAGACATCACACAGCATAGGATCCCAACAGGAAATAGCCCCCCAGTTTATAGGAAGCCTTATAGAGTTGCGCATCACTTACGGCCAGTTCTGGATAAATTTATAGAACAGCATCTAAAAGATGGAATTATAGAATATTCTGATTCGCCTTATAATTCAAATATCGTAATTATTCCAAAGAAGTCTCCCGACGGTACGAAACGATATAGATTTTGTTGTGACTACAGACACCTTAACAAACAATCTCAGATGTTTATCCTCTTCCAAACATTACAGATATCATTGACAGTTTCGGTAACAGTAAATACTTTTCAACAATCGATCTACGTAGTGGATATCATCAATTGGAAGTTGCACCTGAAGATAGGCATAAAACAGCATTTTCTACCCCTGGAGGCCACTGGCAATTTAAAAGAATGCCTTTCGGTTTGAAAAATGCACCAGCAACTTTTCAAAGACTACTCGATGGAGTATTGCGAGGACTCAAAACTCAGCAATGTTGTTTATATCTAGACGATATTATTGTATTCTCCAGAGACATTAATGAACATGCTGTGCGTCTGTGTAATGTTTTTCAGAGACTTAGAAAAGCTAAATTAACATTAAATATGGAAAAATGTACTTTTGCATTGACAGAGGTTACATACCTAGGGCATGTCATTAGTGAAAAAGGAATTACAACAGATCCTCGATTAATTTCAGCAGTTAAGGACATCGCAACACCACAACGCGTTAAGGAAGTACAAAGTTTCATTGGTCTCGCTTCATATTACCGAAAATATGTTCAAAATTTTGCTGAAATTGCCCGACCCTTAACCCAATTGTTGAAAAAGGGTGCAAAATTTCATTGGTCTGAAGATTGTGAATCTGCATTTCAAACCCTTAAAGATAAGTTAACACACAGTCCAGTATTAGCCTGCCCAGATTATAACAAAGAATTTATTTTATCCTGTGACGCAAGTGGTCATTCAGTAGGAGTTGTTTTGAGTCAGAATATTAATGGCGCGGAACACCCCATAGCCTACGCTTCGAGACAACTAACAACGGCAGAAAGAAATTATTCCACAACGGAGAAAGAATTGTTAAGTGTTATTTATGGCATCAAATACTTTAAATGCTACTTGTATGGTAGAAAATTCAAGGTCATTACAGACCACGCAGCTTTAAAATGGTTGCTTGGATTAAAGGATCCATCTAGTCGTCTTACCCGTTGGGTCCTATGTCTTTCCGAAATGGATTTCGAAGTTATCCATAAACCAGGCAAAAAACACACAAATGCAGATTGCCTAAGTCGGAAAATAGCACATTTGGAAGCAACAGGCCGAGATACTGAGGACTGGAGAAAGGCACAAAATGAGGATACAGAATGTAAAAAATATGCAACTCAAAAACAATTTTGCTTTGAAGATGGTGTATTATGCCGTAAAACAAAACTTGGACCGCGAATTGTTGTTCCCCAACACCTTAGACAAGAAATAATGGCAGAGGCCCACGATCATATCCTTGCAGGACACGGTGGACAGCGGACAACCGAAAGACGAGTAGCAGAGCGATTTTGGTGGCAAACCAGAAAGCAGGATGTTGCGCAGTACGTTCGTAATTGCATTGCGTGCGCACAACGAGCTGAACTTTCTCGTTCAAAAATACCCTTACAGAGGCTCCCCGAGGCTTCATGTCCATTTCAAATCTGCGGAGTGGATCTCTACGGGCCATTTCATAAAACACCTGCTGGTAATAAGTATGTTCTTACAATTATAGATCACTTTTCACGCTATCTAGCTATGGTGAGTCTCCCAGATCAGCAAGCAAATACAGTTGCCCAAGCTTTAGTTAACAACTGGATACTTAAATTTGGCGTACCTGAAGCTATTATCACAGATCAGGGATCTAATTTTATGTCTGAATTAACGAAACAGCTATGCCACTTATTAAAAATACGCAAATTACGCACAACTCCGTTACACCCTCAGTGCAACGGACGCACAGAAAGAGTTCATCGGACAATTGGCAAGATGCTTAGTTATTATATTAACGAACAACATTCTAATTGGGATACGTATTTACCAATAATCGTGTCGGTATACAACGCCAAAACGCATGAAGCAACTGGCATGTCACCTTATGAAGTGGTCTATGGGAAAAAAATGCCGTCCCCTTTTGATGTAATCAGGCAGAAAAACGGAAAGGTCGGAGAAACAGTAAGAGATTTCAGTCGAATGATGAAGGATGTATGGAAAAAGGTTCAAAAATCTAATACAAAGGCTTTGGAACGACAGGAAAGATTAGGTAATACCCAAGCTAAATATCCAAATTACAAAATCGGTCGGTGGGTTATGCTTTCAACTCCTTACATAGCGAAAGGAAAAACGAAGAAATTTGTAACAAACTACAGAGGTCCTTATCAAATTATTGAGATCACGTCACCAGTCAACGTTAAATTGCAACTGCCCACCCGAACTATCATTGTCCATGCAAGTCGTTTAAAACCTTTCAGGGGCGCTCCAGATGTAATTCCTTCAACAATAGTGTCTGCTTTTCCGAAGGGTGGAGGAAGTTCCCGTAAAGGAAAAAGAGTGGCCACGCCAGCACAACATACAGACATGGCACCACACAATCTTCGTTCAAGGGTGCGAATGTCCTAGTTGAATCTTAGTACACTGTGGACAGTATACAAATGTAAATAATTAATAAATTATAATGGTTTATTTTTTAAGAAAGAAAAGTTGAACGTAGAAACATGTAGATCTTGTAGTTAAGAATGTATTCCTTCTTTTCTTTGTTTTTGGTTTTACTAGGTTCGTAGGTCCCTAACCATGTTGTTTGCATTTTTTCAGAAAACGCCATGCAAAGCATTTCCTACACAAAACCTATCCTACCTCAATGACTCCCTTGACAGTTCCCTTCTGAAGTCATTAGATATGTTCATAAACTCACAGCAAGGCAAAATTGATGCCAATGTTATGATGCAACATGTCTTAAAATTAAAAAGTGAACACAAAACTAAAATTATAATGCTAGGAACGGGTATATCTGGAACCTTTGTGTTGGTGTTTCTGCTTTGTACAGTTTTCTTTTATTTAAGACGAAAAAATAAGCCAAATAATAATATACCACTTCATCAAATCCCTGTTAACTGGATACCACACTCTTAACTGGTGTACTTCAGTAGTTACTTTTGAGCATTAGTGTATTAATTTTGTTTATTGTACTTCATTCTTTATTAAACAGTCCCTTGTTAACATAAACAATACTGTAGAATAGATATTCTTACATTAGTATAGGGTAGATTAAACAGCTGTTGCCCTGTAATTTTCTAAGTGCAAAATCTATCTTTTGTGTATTCATTGTCATCAAGATTTGTTACACTTATTACAACCATTTATGTAAGAACTATGTGATTCATGACCCTACAGTGCTTTTGTAAAGTGATAAAGTATTTTCCTCATACTTAATGTGAAGCGTGTGTAATCGTCTAAGTCGAGAGTTTTCAGTGTTTGTGCTTTTGCCGTGTGAAGAGTGGAGGAATGTTGAGTGGTAAATTCGAGTGCGAATTTCTCCGAAGGGTGGAGGAATGTTGAGTGGTACTTAAGTAAATAATTTAGTGAAATCAAAGTGAACTAGAAATTAGAATATAAATGGAAAACTTGGTTTAGTTTAGAGAGTTACATACTGGCATTCAGCGTGCAGAACAGCAGAACAGAAGAGACAATGACCGTGGAGTCAGCAGTTCCACATAAGCGGGCGCTGTCGATTCAGCCGTCAGGGCATCGCCCGACCGGCTCACGTGTTTCTCAGTTGTCGCATGTGAGCAAAGGCCCTCGCCTACATTCCAAGAGCCAATGACCGACGTTAAGAAGATTCTTCGAGAAGCTTTTCAACGTGACGGAAGAGGCAATGACCGGCTCACGTGTTTCTCAGTCGTCACATGCGATCAGAGGCCCCCGCCTACATTCCAAGAGCCAATGTCCGAGGTCAAGAAGATTCTTCGAGAAGCTTTTCAACGTGACAGAAGAGGCAATGGCCGTGAAGTCGTTCACCTCCAGTGAACTGAAGTGAATAAATACGCGAGACGCGGTGGGCCCGACAGATGAAGACAGACGGAAACGAAGACGAGAGACGAAGGAAGAAAAGAAGAGTAGCAGTAGTTTTCAGTCAGTTTCGGTGCTGAAGACCGTCATGCAAGAAGAGACTACATCATGCACAGTCGCACCAAGTCCGCCGCTGTAATGGAATAGCAAGCAGCAGCCGCGGCGCCAGAAGACAGAAATTAAAAGGTATTGGAAGTCTGATTTGTACGTACCCGGGTGACTCGTGAGGACGGGAAGGAGACGGCCTCACCTCAGAAGTCACCTGTGAGCTGGGATAAAGACCTGACAGCCGAAGACTGGCAAGCGGGAGTCCGTGGTTCGAGTTCGGGACACTGGCCTTCTCCCGCCGCACCGCTCCGCTGGCCGACGCAGAACACACGCGGCCGCTTAGAGAAGAGAAACACTGGGACGCCGCACCCAAGGTATCATCCGATGCACGATTTCGCTCGCAATAATTAAACGGGCCACCTCGCGCTGCGCGTCTCCGGTCAGCTGGGCGAGACGGCGACACGAGATACTCACCGCTACGCGTAATCAGACGCCGCCGCCGCCGCCGCCGCCGCTGCCGCAGCAGAAGACTTCACAAACGACACAGCTGCCGCTCTCCGAACCAGAACATCCCGTAAGATACAGTTGTACAAATCTTCAATAAAAGTTATCTTACGTAAAAATGATGTTTCATTCGACCTCATACCCGAGCCAAGGAAGAACCCACCCTGCCCACATGTTGTTAAGAGAGAAAAGTTAATTTATTTAATATTTTCACCCTGACAGAATGCTTTAGAATGCTCATCCTGACAATTGACAGCATCAAAAGAGAAAACACAGTTACATTGAGTGACAGAAGTGTCACATTTAGTAACACAACTGTTACATTTGGTGTCAAAAGCCGTTGTAGTTGTTGCAGTATGTATTACCTCTACTCTTTGTACCCTGTCTGTTATGTATGATCGAAACCAGTCGTTAACTACCCCTCTTATTCCCAATGCTTCTAATTTCTTTAATAGAATATTGTGGTCGACTGTATCAAACACCTTAGAAAGATCCAAAAATACGCCTGTGACACACTCGTCTTTATCAAGAGCATCAAGTACAACTTTTGTGAATTCTACTATGCTGACTCCATATTTTTTGCCGCTTCGGAAACCAAACTGTGATTCGCTTAAATGATTTATTCAGATAATTCAGTAATCTGCTTTTCGTAATTGTTTCTATTAAGTTTGAGAATGCTGACAGCGGGGAATGGGCTGGTAATTTTCTATGTCTTCTGCATTACCTTTCTTAAGCAAAGGTACAACTCTTGCCTGTTTTAACCGCTCTGGAAATGTCCCTGATGTGAAGGATTCATATATTATATTTGTTAAGGGGCCTTGTATAATCCCTATGCATTGTTTCAGTACACACACTGGTACTTCATCTAAGCCTACTGACTTTTTATTTTTTAGTTTTTGAATTGTTTTACTGACTTTATTCTCTGTGGTAGGAAGTAACATCATTGTATTTAGTGCAACATTATTAACAGGTGTTACATTTGTTTGGGGGAATTCTTGATGTAACTTCTCAGCAATACTTCAAAAATGCTCGTTTACATAGTTTGCTAAGTGTTGTGGATCATTTATTACTTTATCCCCCTCCCTCAGCATCATGTTATTCTGCATTTGTTTGCCTGTCCTCGCTTCCTTTTTTATGACATCCCAGACTGCTTTGCTTTTATTCTGTGCATTATATATATTTTTGTCATTAAATCACTTTTTTGCAGCAATCAGCACCTTCCTATAGATCTTTTTGTGTGTTTGCGAGTCTATATTACTCGATGATTTGGCTATTCTTTATGATCATACTTTTAATTGTGTCTTATTCTGCCCTAAGGCGGTTTCCTTCTAAGTCAAAAGAGTGAGTTCAGTGTAGCATGGACCTAAAGGCAGCATGTTTGTGCGTGGTGGGCTGTCGTGGTGAGTTTTCAGTTGTTACGTCTGTGCATGTGTGCTTTCTGTGTCTGCTGAACTTACGGTTTTGTTGGCGGCTGGTGACTCCCAGATGTTGTCTTAATGTCACACTGTGACTTTCATGTTTTTATGGAAGGAATTGGATAATGTAGGTACACACTCAGTATCTCCTATTGTGCCATCATATACCAACAATCTGCCACTAGCCTACTTCCAGTAATGTACTAGTTTACTTTTTAGCTTATTGTTTCCTTCAAGGAAAATTTGAGAAAAAATTGAAGTGATGTATTCTTTATTCTTTCCAAAACCAGAATTGTTTTTATGAATTTTCGGGGTAAGTTATTATTCCGCCCTGACTCGTAACAATAAGCCAAAATACCAAATTGATATTATTTTAAAATATTTTATATTTTTACTGTTGTTATTGTCGAAGAAACTTGGACGTTTGTAGGATATTAAGTGCTGTTTGGAGTATGTATGGGGGGATGTTATGGGGGGTGGGGCAGGGAGGAGGCGGGGGAAAGAGAGAGAGGGAGAGAGAGAGAGAGAGAGAGAGAGAGAGAGAGAGGCAGGCAGTCAGTAGCAGTTACATACAATCCGTGACCAAACTCAGAGTGGAACGGTGGGCGCACGTCGCGCCGGAGAGCAGAGCAGGGCTGACGGCCGACGGACGGCCTACGGCGGGGCGCTGACGCTGGGCGCTCCTCGCTCCTCGCTGCTGAGTGCCTCGTGAAGCCAGGGGCTGCGGCCCGGCAGATGCTCGGCGATAACGCGCCGTTTTGTAGCTGCTCGCACTTAATCCGAGAGCCGGGAGCCGGGCGCCGGGGCTCATGAATTGTTCATGGCCGCATCCCTTTGATTACGTGTCTCTGTAAACCGCGGCGCTGTGGCGGCGGCAACTCGCCGAGAGGGGCCACTTCGTTCCCGCTCCGCGCCCTCGCCGGCTTCCTCTCAGATGCCCTCCTGTTCCTCGAGGAGCCTTTCAGGGGTCCTCCCGTACGGAAACACGTTTTCCGGAAATGATCGCGGGGCAATGTCTGCTGTCAAGTCCTTGTAGACTCGAAAGCGCCAGCAAATGTCATATCTGTACAGCGAGATAAAAATGCTGAAAACTACAACCAGTATCTTCCTCCTTCGTTTCCTTGTTTTCAGAGTGTTCATCCTTTACCTGTATATTTATTTTTCGCATAAAAGAATGAAGTGAGGGGAACTTCAACGAGTGATGGAAAAGGTGAAAACTAAAATTCCCGTTTTTTCTTTCTAAAGAAGATACAACACACTACTGTAAATCTGTATTATTTAGTTAATTGTCTCTGTTGATCTGCGATTGATACAGGTCAGCTGCCAGTCAGACAGTTATCAAAGAAAAACCGCCAAACGACAGTGATTTTCACAAGTTATTTTATTTAGACTACCAGTTTCGGCATCTTATTAATGCCGTCTTCAGGTCCTGTCACTACATGTAGCCGGGGGTACCCGATCGGTTCTAGGCGCTACAGTCTGGAACCGCGTGACCGCTACGGACGCAGGTTCGAATCCTGCCTCGGGCACGGATGTGTGTGATGTTCTTAGGTTAGTTAGTTTTAAGTAGTTCTAAGTTCTAGCGGACTGATGGCCTCATAAATTAAGTCCTATAGTGCTCAGAGCCATTTGAACCATTTGAACCACTCCATGTATTCAGAATCAGATACATCGATGCATGCATGAGTGAAACCTTCATTATCTCGCTTCTGTGAATTTTTGGTAGAGAGTGTAGTTCGAAGACTTGATAACAACTCACCAAGTACACCACTCTCCACAAAAAATTCACAGAATCCAGATGCTAATGGCTTCATTTAGGTAAGCATCGATGTATCTGATTTTGCATAACTAGAATGCATAGGACCTCAAGATGGCATTAATGAGATGCGGAAACTGGTCGTCTAAAATAACCTGCGAAGATACAGCTGTTTGGCAATTTTTCTTTGGTTGAAATCCTTACTGGTATCTAATGAATTCCTTACATCAGTTCAAAGTGATAATCAGTTCTATATACACAACGCATCCGAAATATAGCTCTCTTTCCATACATCGTTTCGACCCCACAGCCTCAGGGGGTGTAATGACCTAGGATGACTGGACATGGTCTGGGAGACACACAGACAAGTTTGGCATTGACTTTTATTCCGCCGAAAAATACACAGTACCTCTGTGGAGCCAGAAGGCAGCGGCGCGGCGTGCCCGCTTGTGTCAGCGCAGACGCCAGCACTGGAATCTGGACCCACCGCACCAGACCGCTCCGTCTCCGTGACGTCACGGATCCCGTCCTTGTCCGAGTAGCGTGGCCGGCAGCGTGCGTTGGCCGAGCCGGAAGCCACGAACCTGCTGTCCGGAGCGCCGCTGCTTACTCTCTGAAGCACTGCTCACGCTCACCAAGTAGCACGCCGAAGGGTAACAGCCAGCAGCCGTCGTAGCAGTGGAGCCCCAGTAGCTCCAGTCGCCCACCCAGGTGGCTTATCAGTCGCTGAATGAGGACGGCCTTGGACTCGGGAGGCCGCGAGATCGCACCCCGGCTCCACCTTTGCGGACGGCAGCCTGCAGTCCATCTGATGACGTCACCCAGAGACTGGAAGCTGGTCGCTGCCTTGCTCCCTGCAGCCATGCAGCACTAAGTTTCACACTCGCCTCGCCAAAGCTGTGGCACATCTGTACCGTAGAGCTTGGAGATTGATTAAGCAGGCTGGTTGGCCACCGAAACCAGTCACCAGATGGTCGTCGCGGTCGGCCTGAAACATAAACATGCGTCATTTTTAATGGTACCACCGACCACCTTAAACGACAATCGACGCTAACGTTATACCTCTGCGAGTAATTTTTGAGTTGTTGTGACCGTGAGATGACGTAATGGAAACAGAAAAATGAAACTGGGATTCGTTTCCGAAACACTCCAGCAAAGTACAACCAACAGTAAACGCTGGGGGCAGGACGTTCTCGCAGCACAGAAGTAAGCTGTAACATTACATATTAAAACTGGTCGTCAGCCTAATTAGGCATTTTTGTGTCAAGCAAAATGATAAAGCAGGAGACAGTGCTAAGACTAGCCTAACCTTCCTTGACGCAAGTACAAAAAACTCTTTCCTTACAACTTTACCTACTATAACACAGTAACTTAGCCTTGCAAATAAATGTGCTACTAACAAACAAATGGCCAATGAGATAATAAACAGAACATATGCCTCTGAACAACACCTACCTTAAATGAACTAGGTGTAATAGTTTATAAAAGCTATTACCGACACACGTGAAGCTAGTAGTAATACTGTACAGCGAAAATTTTGAAATGATTCTGAATTTCAACCACGGGGTCTGCTAATGATCATAATCTATAACTTCATTGCCTAGCACAGGGTCTCTATGCCTGTGCATAAACCAACTTACATTCGAATAGATAACACAGTACATAATTCTTCTAAAACTGGATTTGAAGCAACTAAACAGAATGCATATCTAACTGCACTGGCTCTGAAGAAGCGTTTGCATTGATTCGTTAACTAAGTAGCCTAGTACATGAGGACCCTTAAATTTTCTTGTTTTGAAGAACCATGCTCATTAACAAAATTACACCAGTATGTATGAGAAATGGTAAGTACTTTTATCATTAATTATTAATTAAGTAAAGCACAACAAACTCTCTTTCAATAACAAACGTGATTTCATAAGCAATCTTTTGACCTACTGAAAAATATAATTGGCTGTGTGAATGACAACACAACATTAAATTCAAGTTCAACCAAATTTCACTAATACCTGGTCCATGTAAAGAGTGCCAAATACAAACAATTTAGTGGAAGGCTGGTGGTATTGGTGGCGCAATTTGCAGTGACTATTAACTTGGCAGCGATGCAATCATAGCAGTACTGTTGGTGTCGCCCTGTTACATATCTCCTTGGTGTCGAAATTACATTTTTATAGGGCTGAAAACCTTGGCATGATAATGATATCACCAAATGCAGCATCCGAAGCCCATAAATACTGTCCTTCAGCTCTTCTTGCCTCAATAATCCAGGAATATGGGCCACAATTATCCGCTACTGCTAACGAGATGTTAATCACAGCACTAATCAGCTCAGACTCCTTACTCGTGACAAAGTACGAGTTGCCACTCGCACGCCACACACCTTTTCCACTCCGCGAGGTTACTTCCGTAGCTACGAGCTTCCCTAATATTTTACATTCAGCCCCATGTTCCCTAACTATGGACCAAGTTATTTACAGTACATTGTATCCTATAACAATTATTCCAGTAGTTATTTCAATTGACAAGCACAGTTTAAACAACATCGTTCAAAAGTTCACGTAACTAAAATATGTATACATAGTCAAAGAATTTCCACGATAAATACAACATTTTATATAAGCAACACTACAAAAGGACACACAAATATCGATACAGATACAAATTAGGTCCAAAATAGGTGTTACACATTCTCTCCAGTGCCACACGCACACAGAACGACGACACGCCTGCTTTCACTGGCCTCTGGGCTTCCTTATTTACATTTCTTTTCCTAGACCTCTCACGTAGTGCCTCTGGAGGGAACGAGTGGTGTGATCTGTAATAATTATAAAGTCTGTTATTTCTAGCGTGCTTTGGCCTCCACAAACGGGTTGCTAGGCACCGTTGTAACTGCAACGCACAGGTCTTTCATAACACATCAGTGCCCTGTGTTGGGCCTGACTGCTCCTCACACGCCTCCACATTTGTTTGTAGTGTCACCAGGCCGTGCTTCCTTGTTAACGAGCAGTGTCGTCAGCTTGCCTCGCAGAAAAGTTTGATTAATAACAACATGGTCAGTGCCCACTACCTCATGTTACCACCAGTCCCTTAACTTCTACCTGCCAGTCTTAGCTGGGCAAAAATTTTCAAGGAATTTTGCAAATCCATGCCTACACTTATTGGTGATGCAGCAGAATGTAGCCAAAGGATTTACGTAAGTACATCTAATATTATCGCTGCACATACACGATTTATCAGATACTAAGCAGCACTCTCCTATTCTTCTTTGACCATGATGTTAGCGATAGAATTTACCGTCCTGAACGATTAGGGAAATCCAGAACGATTTTCCCAGTAACTGGTGTACGGAATAGCAGCTTTCTTAAAATTAATGTGAACTTACGGCAACGGCATTAAGGTAAAAGTAATACCTGTTGGTATCCAATTACAGTATTGGTGATGACTTTATCGATTCTGCCTGACCACAATTGCATAAGACTATTACTAAATTGAAGAAACACTTGATAACATTAATATCGAATACCAATGGAACATTCAGGTGTGGTGGTAGAACTCTGGGGATGCATCTTTTAAGAAGGTTAATATGAAACTTTGCTGTTTCTTATTCCGCAATACTCATTCGTTGTCTCGTGTTCTTACTAGTCAGGCCTGTCAGGATATCACAGCAATGGGGAGCTATCCTGCTATGTTCGTAACAGACTTGTGTAGCCCATACAAACGTTTAACGAAGATGCCAATAAACTTAAATGGATCCAGAATGAAATTTTCACTTTGCAGCGGAGTGTGCACTGATATGAAACTTCCTGGCAGATTAAAACTGTGTGCCGGACCGAGACTCGAACTCGGGATCTTCGCCTTTCGCAGGCAAGTGCTCTAACGACTGAACTACCCAAGTACGACTCAGGACCCATCATCATAGCTTTACTGTCCGCCCCGGTAGCTGAGTGGTCAGCGTGACAGACTGTCAATCCTAAGGGCCCGGGTTCGATTCCCGGCTGGGTCGGAAATTTTCTCCACTCAGGGACTGGGTGTTGTGTTGTCCTAATCATCATCATTTCATCCCCATCGACGCGCAGGTCGCCGAAGTGGCGTCAAATCGAAAGACCTGCACCAGGCGAACGGTCTACCCGACGGGAGGCCCTAGCCACACGACATTTCCATAGCTTTACTTCCACCAGTACCTCGTCTACTACCTTACAAACTTTACAGGAGCTTTCCCGCGAAACTCGCAAAACTAGCACTCCTGGAAGAAAGGATATTGCGAAGACCTGGCTTTGCTACAGCCTGGGAGACGTTTCCACAGTGAAATTTTCACTCTGCAGCGGAGTGTGCGCTGATATGAAACTTCCTGGCAGATTAAAACTGTGTGCCGGACCGAGACTCGAACTCGGGACCGATCTTAAATGGATGTCTTAGAACTTTGGCCATGTTTATCTTTCGAGACCCTCTTGAGTAAGTTTAGAGGAACAATTATCAGGTATAGTATCTTGCCTGGTATGTATGTTGATGTAAAGAACCGTGGTACATTTGATACCCATCCTCCTTATTTTGGGAACTGGTCCATTTATAATGATATGAAGTGGATGGAATTTTAAAATAAAAATTCGTGCCAGAATATGGTGGACACAGGAACTCAGTCGCTACATTTATAACGAGAAACTGTGACCTGTTAGTCCTATACAGTACTTGTTGTTATCCGAAAGAACAAAAGCACCTCAGTGTTCTATTTTGTATATGTTAAATTATATGTGCTTCATAAAGCGATCCAGGGTGTCTCTGTAGGAGATTACATCAACAGGATGCCCTCAGGATTAAAATTCGAGAGGGGCTCGCCTCTTCTCGTAGACCAAGACGTTCAGCTTACTGTCTTCACTTGATGCAATGAAGCAGTGACATATTTCTAAACATTAAACCCGATGCTGAAATTCCTCTTTATTTCTTCTACTAGTTGCCATATTGGATCAACCCCCTGACAGCACCAGTGCTCATCTGTAAATGACTTAAGGTGAATTATCATCTCATACCGTATGATACTGTCATCACTATTATTGGGAAGGGTCCCTGTAAAAGCCTGGTAAACGAATAGGACAAACAGCCGTCAGTGAGTGTAGTGGGCGTCGGGAATCTAACTTAGTCATTTATAGCAGCGCAAGACCAAGAGTAGCTGACAGTCTGATTGGAGTCCAGGCAGGTTAACAACAAGGCATGGAGCACCTGCAGATGACACCTGTGTCAGCCGTGAAAATATTTTACATAAAACTGAAGAAAAATGTCGTGAGAACTCCTGAAAGCAAGCCATTAATGAATCACCCCAAGAAAACCTGAGAGATGTCATATAGCCCCATCCACCATGTCATTTATTCGTTTATGCATGACAAAAAAGTGCAGTGTCAGACTGCTTACTGGTTACAGAGCAATAGGACTGTCGACATACAAGCCATTATGGGAGCTATACCATGTGTGACACTTCAAGATGCTCTGCTATTAAGTATGTCACCATGATAGTATTAGACAGCCTGGACAGCTGCTTAAAGAAACTGCTTTGTACAGTGACATAACGGATTTATACTTTACGATGGCAAAAATGTATGATGTTTCCAGAATGAGATTTTCACTCTGCAGCGGAGTGTGCGCTGATATGAAACTTCCTGGCAGATTAAAACTGTGTGCCCGACCGAGACTCGAACTAGGGACCCTTGCCTTTCGCGGGCAAGTGCTCATCTATGTATGATGTTTACCTGAAGAAAGCCCGCCCGGCTATCCGCACGGTCTGACGCGCTGCTTCTCAAGAGGGATGGCGTGCCAGGCCCTGGCACGAATCCGTCCAGCGAATTAGTGTCGCGTTCCAGCGTGCTGGCGAGCCTGTGGCAGTTTTGCATCTGCCTCGGCGAATGCGGGCTGGTTCCCCTTATTCCGCCTCACACTACGTCATCAATTGCTGTGCAAACACTGTCTCCACGTATGTGTACAACATAATTGCTCTACCGCGCAAACATTTGGCGTTACACTCGTCTGGTATGAGACATTCCTGGACGGGGAGTGGGATGCACTGGGGACCGAACCGTAAAATAACCCTGGGTTTGGTGTGGAGCGGCGGTAGGGTGGGTGGACTGCTGTGGCCTGTTGTGGGGTTCTGAACCACTGAGGACTACGGCGGGACGAAGCCTCTCCAACGTTTCTATGTGCTCAGTTTAATACACACAAGTCGCACCTGAAGAAAAGGCATTTCTAATTTTTGTTTTATTTATTATTTATTTATGTTACTCTTATTGGGACCGGCTGCCGAGGGCCGTGTTGCTTTCTTACGTCTTATAAAGGTAATATCACAAATGACGAAACATTGATGAATTTATGACTTGATGATGATGTCAGTTACTCTGCTCTGTGGCTGTGGTGGTATTTAGGCTGCAGCTAACTGTGGGTAAAGTGTGAGAGAGAGAATGCAATGTGAAATAAGGGTATGCTGGAAGAAACTGATAGTGGGGATGTAGAAACTAGGACTGGAACATTCCATTGGAGTGGAGCACGTGCGGACTGTTACAGTTGGTAGGATAAGAAGATGCCAGTTATTAACGCACGTGTGATCTTGGGCTCTCTCGGCAAGTCACCTGTTTGTACTATTCCCGGGTGTCCAGTCAGGTGCAGTCATTTTTGTAACACGATATATCGACAGCGTACCTGGACGTCATTCTCAGATGGTACCTGTAGAATGAGCGCCTTCGTTACGTTCAGGGTCCTTTATGCTCAGATCGCCCCCCCCCCCCACTCCTTCCTCCACTGCCGGTCGTACGTCGCGACAAGTGGAGAGGCGGGGAGGGGGCGGGGACGGCGCCTCTGGACGCTGGAGGCGAACTCTGGACCCTCAGTACTCCTGTGGCCAGCGTCGTGCGCGGAAGTCGCTCTCGGCCGACGCTGTGACTTTAGTTGGCGGAGTGCAGGATTCCAAGCCTTGCTGACAGTAAATCCAGTGTCTGTCGAACAACCCGTCAGTCAATCATGTTTCAATAGCCTCCTTCACAACACAGTCCCAAGAGGACGAGGTCTGTCCTAGCACTCTGCTCAGCTCTTTCGCCTTCTTGATGAGGTGTCGTCACCGCACCATAATACGAACATTCGCGAGGATCGCACTTCGTATCAAAACCGCGGCCGACAACCGGATTACAAGAAGAACTAATCTGGCACTTGCAAGGGAAAAGATGTGGTACGCGCTTCGGCTACTGGATACTCATCTTAGGAATTAATCGCACTCCACTTATAGATGGCTTGTTTACTCTCCTGATTCTTGGACGTGGGATGAAGCCTTTTCTTGGACTCTTTCGGAACGATCTCGACATAGTGATACTACCAAGCAAGTATCCAAGTTCGAACCTATCGCAAAAGACACCAGCCGCTGGGAGAGCAACGTCGAACCATAATCGACGTCACAGGGAAACAGACTGACGACATGGTGAAATCAGTTCTGAAAAGGGATGCAACTTCTGACTAACATCGACTGCTACACCTGTCGCAGATTTCATGATTGGTATACAACAAGTAATTTTCATCCTCCCTAACGACGAGGCGGAAGAGATACGCCGGGAAACCTGCCGCGTGCTCACTAGAGCCGTCCCACAGAGGACAAAGGAAATGCCACTTCACTACTACTGCTGTCAGAATACAATCGCAAAGTGTATGACCTACTTGAGGACCCGGCATGCAGAAAATTGGAGGGAGACCCGCCCGACAGAGTGAAGAAGAAGACTATTGAACTATTACGTCAGTCCATGCCGAGGGAAATCGCCAAGAAGTTTCGATGACGAGTTGTTGCACCTCCAAGACTTTATGGCTTATCAAAGATTAACAAAAGAGATGTTCCTTTATATCACATTGTAATCAACATAGTCATACCAACGCACCAGCTGGCCAAACATCTAATGGCAGCATTAAGTCTCTGCGACGCTTAATGTCATCACCATATCAGGAACTCTGCCATTTCATTCGACAGGTGCAAGAACCACCTCTCGTGACCAGGGCCTTACGGTGAGCTTTGATGTGGCATCCCTTTTCACCAGTGTGCCGCTTGCAGATCTGGGAGAAATTTAACCAGACAATGACTTTGGACTCTTCCTCACACAAGATTCTTTCTCATCGATGGCAACTATTATGAACAAACGGATAACGTTTGCCCTCTGTCACCAGTTGTGGCAAACTTGTTTATCGAGGACTTCGAAGATAAAGGTCTGGAAACAGCTGCACAGAAGCCTACATGCTTTCTCTGATACGTAAATGACGCTTTTGTGGTGTGATAACGTGGGGGTGAAAGATTACAGATTTCCTCTAAAATCTGAACCCTCTGCACCCTAATATCAAATTCAGCATGAACGTGGAAGAGAATTCACCTTTCTGGACGTCTTAATTGAGTGTAGAATGGACGACACAACAGGAAACAGTTTCTACAGGAAAGCCACCTACACTTATTTGTATCTCCTCACTACCACCTGCTGTCATCCTTGACAGCGTGAGAAGTGGTTCGTACACTGGGACACAGGAACCGCACAGTATCAGACGAAGAAAGTCTACCAAGGGAGCTTAAGCACCTTAAGCACGCTTTACAATACAAACTGATACGACGAGAGACAAATCCGACGTGCCTTCAGACAGAAAGTATACGCCAAGCAGACAGAAAAGACGAGTTGGAAAAGAGAATGGTCCGCAGCTCGTGGTCGTGCTGTAGCGTTCTCGCTTCCCGCGCCCGGGTTCCCGGGTTCGATTCCCGGCGGGGTCAGGGATTTTCTCTGCCTCGTGATGACTGGGTGTTGTGTGATGTCCTTAGGTTAGTTAGGTTTAAGTAGTTCTAAGTTCTATGGGACGGATGACCATAGATGTTAAGTCCCATAGTGCTCAGAGCCATTTGAACCATTTGAAAAGAGAGTGACATATCTGCAATGCGCTGCAAAGTTTCGAACAAAAACGACAGAATCCTGGCTCGACGTTACATTAAATACGTTTTCCGTCCACCTCTTAAAACGCGTGCTCTATGAGGTACAGTGAAAAATGACTTGGGGCTCCGTAAAGCATCTGTTTACCATACTCCGTGTAAATGCAGTAAGGCGCATTTAAGGGAGACTGTACAGTTAATCGAAGAAAAATACAAGGACCACAGAAGACACAGCGAACTTAAGGCGGGTAGGACGTCAAACGGGCCGACTTGAAGCAGGAGAGGCACCACAGGACATTTTATTTTCTACTGTCTATACTTTTACAAGTAAATTCATAAAACTTTGTCACCATGACCAGGAAGGATTCAGGATTCACACTCATAGCAGTGGAAGTGAAAAAACATAACAAAATAAAATTTTTTTTAGATATGAAATTTCATCATTTTTTCACTTACTGTTGGCTGCATTCGTTGGTATAGGTACATTTTTCTTGGCAATTAAGAGAGATTCTTCGGTGAATTTTGCACAGCATACAAGCCATACTTACAGGCGTATGAAACTCTAGAATTTTCCAAATCTATTAAAAACTGTGGTAAAAATTGAGATAATTAACTACGAAATTTGTTTTTTTTCTAAACTTAAAGTTTAAAACGTAACATCTCATTCATTTTTTCATAAATTAAATAGATTCTAGAGTTTCAGACACCTGTAAGTATGATCTGTATGCTGTGCAAAATTCATCGAACAGTCTCTCTTACTTATCAAGAAAAATGTACCTATAGCAACAAATGCAGCCAATAGTAAGTGGAAAAATGGTGAAAAATCAGATGTCAAAAAATTATTTTGTTATGTTTTTGAACTTCCGCTGCTACGAGTGTGAATCCTGAATCCTTCCTGGTCATGTTGACAAAGTTTTATGAATTTACTTGTAGAAGTATAGACAGTGGAGATTAAAATGTCCTCTGGTGCCTCTCCTGCTCCAAGTCGGCACGTTTGACGTCCTACCCCCCCCCCCCCCCCCCCCATAATCAGCCAACAAAATCTGTGCCTGCTAAACATTGCATGGCTGCAGGGAACTCTATGAAGTATGAAGTAAAGGAAGCGCTAAGACAGACCTCGTCGTTTTGGGACTGTGTTCTGAAGGAGGTTACTGGTTACTGAAATACGAGTGGCTGGCGGGCTGATCAACAGACGATGGCTTCACCTTAGCAGAGCTTGGGATCCAGCACTCAGGCAACTAAAATCAGTGTTGACCGAGAGTGATTTCCGCGTCCAATACTGGCCACAAGAGTACTCAAGGACGAATGTTCGTGCACCATCCACACTGGCACCGCCAACTCCCTCCCCCCTCCTCCCACCAGCAATCTGCCTGTCGCTGCGTGGAAGGAGCGGTGGAGGGGGGGGGGGGGTGTAGGATGACGGAAATGTACGCTGTCGAAACGTCGTGTTAAGAAAACGACTGTACCCGTCTAGACGCCCAACAAAAATACAAACAATTATGGCACTGTCTCGTTGAGTCTGGTGATTAAAATTCGTTTGCGAGAGAATGTTGAGTAGAAACGAAGGAGCTGTGAGCGGCTGCACGTACGGGAGCAGGCGCCGTCTCTCGAGGATGCGGACTCCAGTGCCGTGTTAAACGTAAGTCTCCAAAAGGCGAGCGACAGGTAGAGGTGTTACCCGTGTTAGAGATTTTCCGGCTTTGTTGGAGGTGCAGTATACAGTTGTGATAAGATATTCCTAAGACTAAATCATGGTGGGGAACATTTCGTTTAAGGATTTGGAGACAGTGGTAAAACTTTGAAAGAATAGAGGTCCGTTCTATAATCTGCAAAGTTGAGGAAGGATGGAGAAGAGTATAACGTGTGTAATGGTTATCGTGGGATTTACTTTTGAAGTTCAATCGCAGCATTCCCCACGTAATCTGTTACTTCAGTTTTAATGTTAAATTAGTACACATAGAAGAAGATAACGAACGTCTCATTAAGGTTTTTAATGGAACCTGGCATGCTACGATTCTAGAAACATGATATATGTAACACTTCAGTATGAAACTGCTCTATAAAGTGCGATTTAAGATCTGTATTCTACATATCAAAACAGCCAGCTAACATTCCGAACAATATCTTGAAACTGTTCGGCAGAGTTCACATCAGTAATGTGAATTGCTCTTTACTGCAGCACTGTAGGGAAAGCATAGCCATTGTAGACCCCTTCATTCCTGTATTTTGAATATGACATGACTCTCATAAGCAGTAACAAATACACCGTAACAGTTGCGTGAGACTCCCTATGCACCGACACACACTGCCACTCCCTATCGCTTGAAACTCAGCAAGTGCATCTCTCATCTGATCTGTTAATTAACTGTACTGTGAGCGGGGAGCCCGTTTTATGTGGCGTGATTGGTTCCTGCATCGCCTGAACTTTCATTGTACTGTGGGGCTGCGCTAATTAACGCAGAGGCTTTTGTATGAATGTCGAACTGTACGAGACGGTCTCTAATTGCCATACTGCGGAGCGTGCGATCGTACCGTTATATACGCTCTTCACACAGCGCTATTTCATTTCCGATTAACTCTCCGTGCAAAGGCTGCCTTCTCCGTTTCACGACGATATACCCATTTTGTGAAAGACTGACGTTCGTCCAAACGAAGCTTGTCAAAAGTTACATAACACAATTTTACTCCATAAGAACTTGTCTTAAACTGGTAGATATTTAGAGTAGTCTGTTATATTTGCTAACTTACATATAATTACTACGTTTATTAAATGTCTACGTTTCATTAGCAATCTTTGCTATCGTATCTACGCCCGCTGATTGACTTCCGTGTATTCAATGCTGCATCTGCTATTCTAATTTGCGTGCCTAATGCCTTTCAGGCGAGAGAGGCCTTGGACAACGAGAAGTGAGATTGCTGGGATGATGCACATGACTTACGAACTGTGAACATGAGCAAAGCGTTGTTTTTCATTTCTGCTCTATTCGTGACAGTTCTTGAGTGAACGCCTGCTGTTACCTTTGTGTGTCATGAGTGCAGCTCCACTGGATAATGCTGAGAAAGAGAAAGAGGTGTGTGTATCAACGAAGCTATGGATTTGTACTGTTGAAGTTAAATCAGAATTGTATACAGCTCTTCCCCAGGTGTTCACACTGCAACCAAAGGTAATATTTTTTTCTACAACTACATGCTTTCACGAGCCATATGGGAACAGGGCTGGTATAGATCGAACAGCGAAGTGATATTCACGGTTATTATTAATGTGCTGCAGATTTCATTCTGTTTGGTACGAAATTTTATTCGTGCTCTGGTTTAGCAAACCGGTATTTCGTTCACCAAACGGATTGCGTATCGAACATATTTTCCAAATGTTCGTTATGTCTTTGTATGACGCGCCGAGGGCACCACGTGGGTCGCAGACCATTAATCTTCTTGTTCTGTGTAAAATATTCTTATTATTGAGACCCAAAAATAATCGCAAGGTAGAAGATAATCTCATGTAGTTTTTCATTCTCTCACTAATGCAGCTGAATGAAATGTATTTTGTTATGATGGTGGCACTTACCACCCACGATGCCTAACACCGATGCTTCGAACTTAAGTAATGAAAGAAATGTTCCTGTCCATTTAACTCAGTGAACAGTTCAAACAGAACCACTTCTTCTTTCATATGAATTATTCAAACAGCAGAAAATCCTTTCACTTTAGCAAATTATTTTCAGATCACGAAAGATAAATTTTCCTCAAGAACTTCAGGGTAGCAGCAGCTTCATCATCGTGGTAATATGGTTTGTGAGAATGTTACAACGATGAAGTGTTGTAGACTTATAACAGAATACACGACTTTATATTAGTATGCTGCTGATTTGGCGAACTCTAAAGATTGCTCATGGGATCCAGATTCAGGTTCAATAATCTGAAAGCTAATTATCCATCAATAACCAAGTCATTTTAGACGCCAAGGATTATGCGTTTTGCGAAGTATGTCTATCTGTTATGAATTATACTTTGAGGCAGTCGGATTCCGTAATAAGAGTACTTCCTTTGGGAGATGTATTCACTTTATAAATAGAGCATATTTAATCAGTACAATTCCTAGTAGAAATTTAGCATATACTGCAACAAGAAGACACTTTCGGATTTTACACATTTCACAGTCAGATGTATCTGGCGACCGTCTCTGGATAAAATGAACAGAAGTTTTGGTTTTTCTAATTTCCTTATCAAATAAAATTTCCTTACTTTAATTAAGTTCATTATAAATGTCTACTGAACCTTTGATTTGTCTGTTATTGACTGCGTCAATGAAGATAAAGTTATCACCTACATTACAATTTACTACAGAGTACAAATGTTTGTATTAATAACACGGAATACTCGTACCACTTATAAAATTTTTATAAGACATTCATTTTCTTCTTCTCGTGTAAGGAATTGCCATAATGTGTGATTATGTGTAGTTTGTGATAATAGGCGGAAGGTCTGTATTTCACTCTATGAAAAAATATTCTACGTGATGAAACTTTTAAATATTCAGCCATGCTTTAGGCAGTGATACTATATTAGAAACGTAAACCATATGAAAAGAGATAGAAATGTATTTTTCGACTTAACTGTAGATAACTGAGGAAAAGAAAGGTATCTTCAAGAATAACTTCTTTTGTTGTAGTATGCTATTTACCCCCCCCCCCCATGAACCATGGACCTTGCCGATGGTGGGGAGGCTTGCGTGCCTCAGCGATACAGATAGCCGTACCGTAGGTGCAACCACAACGGAGGGGTATATGTTGAGAGGCCAGACAAACGTGTGGTTCCTGAAGAGGGGCAGCAGCCTTTTCAGTAGTTGCAAGGGCAACAGTCTGGATGATTGACTGATCTGGCCTTGTAACAATAACCAAAACGGCCTTGCTGTGCTGGTACTGCGAACGGCTGAAAGCAAGGGGAAACTACAGCCGTAATTTTTCCCGAGGGCATGCAGCTTTACTGTATGATTACATGATGATGGCGTCCTCTTGGGTAAAATATTCCGGAGGTAAAATAGTCCCCCATTCGGATCTCCGGGCGGGGACTACTCAAGAGGATGTCGTTATCAGGAGAAAGAAAACTGGCGTTCTACGGATCGGAGCGTGGAATGTCAGATCCCTTAATCGGGCAGGTAGGTTAGAAAATTTAAAAAGGGAAATGGATAGGTTGAAGTTAGATATAGTGGGAATTAGTGAAGTTCGGTGGCAGGAGGAACAAGACTTCTGGTCAGGTGACTACAGGGTTATAAACACAAAATCAAATAGGGGTAATGCAGGAGTAGGTTTAATAATGAATAGGAAAATAGGAATGCGGGTAAGCTACTACAAACAGCATAGTGAACGCATTATTGTGGCCAAGATAGATACGAAGCCCACACCTACTACAGTAGTACAAGTTTATATGCCAACTAGCTCTGCAGATGATGAAGAAATTGAAGAAATGTATGATGAAATAAAAGAAATTATTCAGATTGTGAAGGGAGACGAAAATTTAATAGTCATGGGTGACTGGAATTCGAGTGTAGGAAAAGGGAGAGAAGGAAACATAGTAGGTGAATATGGATTGGGGGACAGAAATGAAAGAGGAAGCCGCCTGGTAGAATTTTGCACAGAGCACAACATAATCATAACTAACACTTGGTTTAAGAATCATGAAAGAAGGTTGTATACATGGAAGAACCCTGGAGATACTAAAAGGTATCAGATAGATTATATAATGGTAAGACAGAGATTTAGGAACCAGGTTTTAAATTGTAAGACATTTCCAGGGGCAGATGTGGACTCTGACCACAATCTATTGGTTATGACCTGTAGATTAAAACTGAAGAAACTGCAAAAAGGTGGGAATTTAAGGAGATGGGACCTGGATAAACTGAAATAACCAGAGGTTGTACAGAGATTCAGGGAGAGCATAAGGGAGCAATTGACAGGAATAGGGGAAATAAATACAGTAGAAGAAGAATGGGTAGCTTTGAGGGATGAAGTAGTGAAGGCAGCAGAGGATCAAGTAGGTAAAAAGACGAGGGCTAGTAGAAATCCTTGGGTAACAGAAGAAATATTGAATTTAATTGATGAAAGGAGAAAATATAAAAATGCGGTAAGTGAAACAGGCAAAAAGGAATACAAACGTCTCAAAAACGAGATCGACAGGAAGTGCAAAATGGCTAAACAGGGATGGCTAGAGGACAAATGTAAGGATGTAGAGGCCTATCTCACTAGGGGTAAGATAGATACCGCCTACAGGAAAATTAAAGAGACCTTTGGAGATAAGAGAACGACTTGTATGAATATCAAGAGCTCAGATGGAAACCCAGTTCTAAGCAAAGAAGGGAAAGCAGAAAGGTGGAAGGAGTATATAGAGGGTCTATACAAGGGCGATGTACTTGAGGACAATATTATGGAAATGGAAGAGGATGTAGATGAAGATGAAATGAGAGATACGATACTGCGTGAAGAGTTTGACAGAGCACTGAAAGACCTGAGTCGAAACAAGGCCCCCGGAGTAGACAATATTCCATTGGAACTACTGACGGCCGTGGGAGAGCCAGTCCTGACAAAACTCTACCATCTGGTGAGCAAGATGTATGAAACAGGCGAAATACCCTCAGACTTCAAGAAGAATATAATAATTCCAATCCCAAAGAAAGCAGGTGTTGACAGATGTGAAAATTACCGAACAATCAGTTTAATAAGCCACAGCTGCAAAATACTAACACGAATTCTTTACAGACGAATGGAAAAACTAGTAGAAGCCAACCTCGGGGAAGATCAGTTTGGATTCCGTAGAAACACTGGAACACGTGAGGCAATACTGACCTTACGACTTATCTTAGAAGAAAGATTAAGGAAAGGCAAACCTACGTTTCTAGCATTTGTAGACTTAGAGAAAGCTTTTGACAATGTTGACTGGAATACTCTCTTTCAAATTCTGAAGGTGGCAGGGGTAAAATACAGGGAGCGAAAGGCTATTTACAATTTGTACAGAAACCAGATGGCAGTTATAAGAGTCGAGGGACATGAAAGGGAAGCAGTGGTTGGGAAGGGAGTAAGACAGGGTTGTAGCCTCTCCCCGATGTTGTTCAATCTGTATATTGAGCAAGCAGTAAAGGAAACAAAAGAAAAATTCGGGGTAGGTATTAAAATTCATGGAGAAGAAATAAAAACTTTGAGGTTCGCCGATGACATTGTAATTCTGTCAGAGACAGCAAAGGACTTGGAAGAGCAGTTGAATGGAATGGACAGTGTCTTGAAAGGAGGGTATAAGATGAACATCAACAAAAGCAAAACAAGGATAATGGAATGTAGTCTAATTAAGTCGGGTGATGCTGAGGGAATTAGATTAGGAAATGAGGCACTTAAAGTAGTAAAGGAGTTTTGCTATTTGGGGAGCAAAATAACTGATGATGGTCGAAGTAGAGAGGATATAAAATGTAGGCTGGCAATGGCAAGGAAAGCGTTTCTGAAGAAGAGAAATTTGTTAACATCCAGTATTGATTTAAGTGTCAGGAAGTCATTTCTGAAAGTATTTGTATGGAGTGTAGCCATGTATGGAAGTGAAACATGGACGATAAATAGTTTGGACAAGAAGAGAATAGAAGCTTTCGAAATGTGGTGCTACAGAAGAATGCTGAAGATTAGATGGGTAGATCACATAACTAATGAGGAAGTATTGAATAGGATTGGGGAGAAGAGAAGTTTGTGGCACAACTTGACCAGAAGAAGGGATCGGTTGGTAGGACATGTTCTGAGGCATCAAGGGATCACCAATTTAGTATTGGAGGGCAGCGTGGAGGGTAAAAATCGTAGAGGGAGACCAAGAGATGAATACACTAAGCAGATTCAGAAGGATGTAGGTTGCAATAGGTACTGGGAGATGAAAAAGCTTGCACAGGATAGAGTAGCATGGAGAGCTGCATCAAACCAGTCTCAGGACTGAAGACCACAACAACAACAACAACAACAACATGCTATTTACCTTGAGATGTGGGAATAAGACTTAAAGTTAGTTTTCATTTGATATTTATGCATCGTTTTTATTAGATGTTGTTTGAACACTGCTGTCATTTCCAATTATGATTACAAAAATATTAAGGGGGGTTTAACGGAAAATGTAAACATTTATTTTAAAAAATCATTACAGCCATCCTTATTAATGTACAGATCTAAAATTGTGCATGTGTAAAGCAAAACAGCTGTGTTTTAAAGTAAAAATATAATAAAATATGCAGGCTTAATATTTTGCCAGAAATCTGAATTTTTAATTTTTATTGTATTTCTTATAAAAAGCCATAACTCAAATTCTAATCACGCATTTAATTTGAAAATTTTATTGTAGTGCCCTGAGAAGGTTAAAAGAGCACATCCGAAATTAACATTCTTTTCTACATACAGTCATCTAAAAATCGGAATGTAATCGCAAGATCTCGTATTTTGTAGCTCCAGGGAGACAACAACACTTTACGAACAGTTCCTCAAAATTTCATAGCATTAGCACATATGCTTTTCGAGAAAAGGCTTCTAATAACGTAAACAAATGTAAAACAGAGAAAGCGAAGCTCAAAGATTTTCTTCTCATACTTCTACATGTAATAAGCTTATCTCGATTTTAAAATCTTCCATACTGATACTCCCAATCCTCCAGGTTTCCCTTCTCTCCTCTTCGAATCTGCCTGGCCTGTATTTGCAGGTAAGACACTGATCTGTTAGCTTTCTTGTCCCTACTCTCGTCGATGGTGTAAAATGCATTTGTTGTTAACACACCATGATCTATACCAAATCTCTTCAGCACTTCAATTCTGCCATTATTTCCATTATTTGAACATAAAACTGCATCATAGACATCTATTTAGAGTACTTCGAGTCCACAGAATGTCCTTTTTCGGAATCTAATGCAAATTAAATTATTGAGGCTTCCATTTGCATTTTGTGTCTTTCCGTGAAGACACTTCCTCAGTAAATCAGGGTTTGCAAGATAACCTGAATGTGGACCTAATTGCATTCATAACAGGCTCTGGTAATGAGTGTTTATTTGAATACGTCTCATTCCCGTTGCTGGGCTAACACCAATCCCCCTTCGAACACAGATTGCGCATTGGTGTTTGGTCAGTGGATAGCTTGTGCAAAAAAACTGCCCACACAGCACGCCTCGTTGCCTCTAAAGTATGCTCTTTAGAGCATATTTGGTTACAACTCGGGCGAACGTTTTCCTGTTGCAAAACACCCTGTAGGTTACTGTTCATGAATGGCAGTACAACAGGTCCAATCACCGCATTAACGTACAAATTTTCTGTGAGGATTTATGGGATAAACGCTAGAGTGCTCCTGCTGTCATATGAAATCGCGCCCCGGACCATAGGTACAGATCCAGTGTGTCTAGCTCTCAGACAGATTGGTAGCAGCCACTCAACTGGTGTCCTCGTAACAAACACACGGCCATCACTGGCACCGTGGCAGAACCAGCTTTCATCAGAAAACACAACAGATCTCCACGGTGTCCTCTAATGCACTCTTGCTTGCCGCCACTGAAGTCGCAATTGGCGGTAGTTTGGGGTCAGTGGAAAGCAAGCTACAGTGCGTCTGGCTCGGAGCTGTCCTTAGAGTAACCGATCCGTAACAGTTCCTTGTGTCACTGTGCTGGCAACCGCTGCTCAGATTGTTGGTACAGATGCAGGCATACGTTGAATACGATGGTTTTCCCTCCCGGCAATGCCACGTCGCCGACAGGAGTCCGGTCTTCTTGCGACCATACATTCTCGCGAGCACCGCTGCCAGCAGTCATATACAGTGGCTACGTACTTGCCAAGTCTTTCTGCAGTGTCGCATAAGGAACATCCAGCTTCTCGTAGCCCTATTATTGAACTTCCTTCAAACTCACTGAGGTGTTGATAACTGCATCTTTGTCTCCTTAAAGGCATTCTTGACTAACAGCGACTCACCACGTCCTATCTCAAAAGTAACTAAAGCTCACAATCGTTACAGCGAGTATTTTAAGCAAACCTGATTTGCATCTTCATAGTGGCGTTACTAACGCCGCTCTTATGGGACGGAAGCGAAATTTAAATAGACGTCTTATTTCAGAAGTGATGTCGTCCTGCTTAGCTGAGTGGTAACGTGCTTGCCTTCCATGCAATGGACACAAGTTTGATTCCCGGTCAGGTTGGAGATTTTCTTCGCTCATAGACTGGGCGTTGTGTTGTCCTTATCATCATTTCATTCTCATCACCGGCGCACTAATCACCCAATATGGCATCGATTGAAATAAGACTAGCATTCGGCGGCCGACCTTCTCCGGATGGGGTCTCCTGGCCAACAATGCCACACGATCATGTCAATTTCTATTTTTTTCCAGATGTAGAAACTCGCCTTCCAACTTCCGTTTATCTCGCATAATTCCTTCTTGGTGTTGCGATTCTTTTTTCCTTCAGTGTAATAAAAACCTTAAAGAAGAATTGGAAATTGGTCATAGGAAGTACAAAGACGAATTAAGAAAGGAGTCATCAGAGAAAATAGAAACCCGTGCTAGATAATATGAAGAGAGTACAAATTGATTAAGAGAATAGGTTTAAAGTATTTCGAAAGAACTACAAGCCAATTTTATCAGAATACAGGTGCAAATAGAGCGTTTACAATAAGAATGCGAGTCGATCAGTGAAAAGCTAACAAGGGATCTTAATGAAATGGGCACACAATTAATGGAAGCGTCGGAAGTGGAGTTTGATGGTAGAATTTCTAATGTCAAAGCAACCCAGCTGCTACTGGAGAAGGTCAGGGCTAGTTTTAGTTGGGTGTTAATGAACAAACTAAGTTGTTGCAAACTCATTTTCGGAATTTAAGGGAAGCATGTGAAAGATGTAATAAATATTTGTCGAAGAGTTTATATTGTCAGGAAGATGTCACCGAAATCCAGGAAGAGATTTCAAGCCATGCTACCTTATTACGAAGTTAGGAAAGGAACATTTTGGAACTAAAGCTTAGTATTAACATAGCGGTGTCAAAGGGTAGAGAAGAGATAAGACAAACAGTAAAGATGACTGATGAGCTGGGTTCCTCAGTTGCTCAGCAATAGTAGTAAATTCTGAGTATAATTCTAGTAGTACTGTTTCCGTTGGTGATGGACAGACAGAGGAAGTGAGATCATAGTTTAGATTCAAAAAGGGTCAAATTGAGATCAACAGGAGGAGAAAGGAAGTAGCGCAAGAGTTAAATAGATTATCAAAGGTTGGGCGGTGTAGCTTCAGGTCTTACAGGGAAATTGTAGCCATGAGATTAAAAGTTATTAGTTTACTGTCCAGGAAGTCACTGCATGAGCCCCAACGCAGTCCCACTGTGGATACTTTTCTAAGGAATAGCATAATCTGGTTGCTATTTGTGACCATCTGGATGACTGCTGTAGAGTGGCTGGAAGGTGTTGCAAATATTACTAAGACTCACTAAGTGAAGATAACGAATATGCTTCAAATAATATACTTTGTCATGAATACTGTCTCCTCTCCAGGATATAAATCATATATCACTACTCATTAGGGTGAGCTGAGAGTCCTACATCTAGGACGTGATCAATATCTTTAAGATGCTGTCTCCCACTGGAAGTAGAACTGAGCCATAAAGACACATTTCTCTTGTTGGGAAGCTCGCTGTCTCCCATATTAGAGGTATGCAGGCACAGAAGAATAGGCGTCCGTTAAACGGTATTTGGTAGGGCTGTGGGTTGGCGGATTAATAATATGAAAGAAGGAATACTGTTCGCAGTCTTTTACGAGGTCCTGAAATTATTTTTGTGTCTAGCCAGAAAGCGATGGAGAACATACTGACCTTGGTTTAAAGTCAGCAAGTTCATATTCTTCTTTTGTTCTTTGAAAGAAATGTTTCAACTCTCTGTTTACTCAGCGGTACGAGGAGCTACAGTTATAATAAGCGTTTTGATTTCTAACTGATTCAGTTACATTTAAGAAAATATCACACGCACAACACACTAATATTCCTTATGATAACAATAGTAATGATGTCTGTATCATAAACAGCACGATGAGCAGTTCAGACGCGACCTCTACGGTAAGTTCCCAATAAACAGTCTTCCGCCCTGAATTCTAATAATGTTAGTTATCTACTCGTCACAAAAGTGAAAAATAATGGCACTACTTGCTACGTGCTTTTTTAAACATTTCGGGTGGCACACAAATAATTACTTGTGTAAAATATAAGCGATCCAGACGGTGTACAGTCCTCGCGAATTCACTTCCTATTTGTGCCAAAAACCTGCGTTTAGTTGTAGCCTAGCTGTGACGTCACCGAAGGCAGTGCGTAAGCCGGCATTTGACTGACATGGGCCGATTGGTAGCTGGGTGTGAAGTCGTGAAAGTTAAACGATCCAGGATTGTGTACAGTTCTCGCGAGTTCACTTTCTACTCTTACCTAATACACGTATCGCTGCAGCCTGGCTGTGACGTCACTCGTGGCAGCGCGGAAGCCGGTGTTTGACTGACGTGGACCGATTGGTAGCTGAGTGCGAAGTGAAGTCCAGTTGTCGCCTCTTGGGCTGTATTTATACACGGGTGCAGAGGACGGTCGAAGGGAATACCTGTCGTCATCCGCCCTACACCCGGATAGTAGCCTCTAAATTGCCGCTTTTTCGGAGACATTATATTTTATGACACTGTTGTGTATTAATTTATGACTATCCTTATTTTTGTACGAATGGAATTACGTTGGTTCTAATCACAGAAAAAGATTTAGATCGCCTGCATTTAAATTTTACCGTGTAGAATTTTTTGAACGGAACTGACAATAGAACATTACCTCTGAACTACAACTTTAATAAGAGACCTTGAATTGATTGTTATTTACATCAAAGTCTTGTAAGTTGTTATAGCTGTCTTATTTGATGGGTTTCATCCGGTACTGTAATCAAAACTTTCTACCATTAATGTAACTGATACTTAATCTATTACAAATAAGGACTTTTTGTTCCAAATTTAGTTTCAGTAAATTACTTGAAAACTATTAGAGGTGGCTTAATGGGATCACATAGTAAGGTTTTTATATCGAACTGAACCTTCATACCAATTTTCATCTTTCTAAGTCTAATATTCAGGGGCTTCGATTTTTCTTAAAAACTCCGATACTGACCAAAATATTGTTCTGACCAAGTTGAAACTTGCAAAAATCGAGTCTGACATACATTTGCACATTCTGGACAATTTTTCGTTTTCTAGCTTTATTATTTAGCGCCACATACTTTTTTATTAAAACGATTTATTTAGGGAAAGATGCTGTATTCATCTGATCAGTCTGAGAGGCGACAGTTTAAACATTAATCTCCTGAAGCATATGTTGACAATTTTTGGAAAAGCTACTTTAATTTTTAATTTCATTCTTAAATAATGGCGCAATACTTGTACGCTACGCACTGAGCGTTATGATGAAGTGGCGCTAATACCAGTGAACCGGGATAAGCCCCGGCATACTCTCGCCTCCGTATCTCTCAAATGATACGGCGCTTGTTTCACCACACGGCGAATAGGATTTAGACGTTTTGTGACAACTTAGGTTGTGACTTCTTGGACTTGCACCATAAAGTTGAAAATGTAGAGTCCCTCTAACTGGCTCAGTCACGCATTACACATCAGAAACTGCTATCCAGGGAAGTAACTGTGTGAAGTGCATAGATGCTATTTTCAGATTTGGCGACAGCAGTTCAAATGGCTCTGAGCACTATGGGACTTAACATCTATGGTCATCAGTCTATAGCGACAGTAGTAGGACAGCTCGAACTGTAAGACCTCTTACAGATGAGACTGTTAAGATTGCCGGCCGCGGTGGTCTCGCGGATAAGGCGCTCAGTCCGGAACCGCGCGACTGCTACGGTCGCAGGTTCGAATCCTGCCTCGGGCATGGATGTTTGTGATGTCCTTAGGTTAGTTAGGTTTAAGTAGTTCTAAGTTCTAGGGGATTGATGACCACAGCAGTTTAGTCCCATAGTGCTCAGAGCCATTTGAACCATTTGAACTGTTAAGATTCTACAACGATCAAAATCATCTCTTAATTGCTTTTCACATCCGGTTCAGCTCTGAAACGCATCATTATTCATTCTGTATAAGTAATTTCTGTGTTTCCGGGAGTGGGAAGTCCAGCCTCTTGGACATGAGCAGGTCTGAGGATCGTCGTGTAGAATAGCCCTGCCATTCAAAATGGCACGGAACTGCGTCAGTCTTATGTCATCAAATGAAATGCACAGTATTCCGTTGTGTTGCGCGCCTTCCGTGAATCTATGCTTCTCCTGCAGTATCGCTGTATTTCAAACAGTTTAACACACGTACTGGAACGTTTGCTTAGTGAGTATATTGGATTTCCTGCACTAACGGTCTAATTTACTTTCGTTGTGTTAACAGCATGAGAAAATGTTGTAAGAAATTTGCTTTGTAAGGTACTTCGTATATAGATTTTTATTTACTTGTACAAAATGAAGCAACTCAGGACTCTCTCTGAAACTAGTAGCCCATTACCACAGCTCGTTGCGGCCGAGCGGTTCTAGGCGCTTCAGTCCGGAACCGCGCTACTGCTACGATCGCAGATTCGAATCCTGCCTCGGGCATGGATGTGTGTGATGTCCTTAGGTTAGTTAGGTTTAAGTAGTTCTAAGTTCTAGGGGACTGATGACCTCAGATATTAAGTCCCATAGAGCTCAGAGCCATTTTTTGAACCACAGCTCGCTCTCCTGACTGAAGCCTAAAACATTAGATTCTTCATCAACAGTAGGCTTAACAATTATGCGCCTTACGCTCAGTAATGATCTTAGTGATGCTAGCCAAGCGTGATTAAAGCTAAGGACAGGAGGGGGCGACACAACGCTAGTTAGGTTAGTGTAAATTAAAGACTCGAACTCATATGTTGTTTCGTAGAGACCCAAAAATTCATTTACAAGAAAGTTCACGCATTAAATAAATTAGAAACACTGAAATGAGTGACAAATTTGGTTACTACAGAAAATTAATTGTTGAAGGACTGAGAGACAACACATGGTCAAAAATCAAAAACCGCAGACACACATGCAACATATACGAACATGAAAACCTGAGGGCGAACGATAGAGATTCTCTATAGCGATGGTACGTAGCAGCAGAAAGTTTAAGATTTTCTTAGCAGCATCCTAGAGGCGTCTGCTGTCCAGACGTGTCCGATATTGTGTGATACCGTCTTATTCCTGGACGTGACTAGCGAATAACAACATTGTAATCTGTTCTCATCGACAAAACACGGAGGCACCTACAGCGTTGCGCCTACGTGGTCTCAGGGGCCCTGGAAGATGTGAGTTGCCTGCAGAGCATCTGACCAGCAAGTTGGGAGCCACCGCGGCACTCAAAGAAATCCATCTGATGTCCAGAAAGTTGATACTTTCTATAGCCTACTTAACTGCATAATTTTTATAACTTTTGGGAGGCTGCTCATAAATATTAGGTTGCCAGTTACTGACACCTCATAATTGCAGGTACCATTTCTCTGGTGTATCGATGGGCTCAAGTAGCATGGAAAATGCCACCTTGACGAAAATTACTAACCTCTTAATGAAATGAAATATCGATCTCCAAGAAAAGGGAAGAAAAGGTATACATCACTTGTCATTTAGTATCCATCGCTTGACCTCGCATCAAACATGAAACCAGTACAAATTATAAAAATATGTTTCTGCGTATGTGTGTTTTCCACTTCTCCTCCTAAACCATTGGTCCGAATTCAAACGAACTTTGACGCATATTTCTTACTGTCAGGCAACAATAGCTGTAGATGTAAGAACCACCTGGCTATGATAGTTCAGAGATATAACATTATTAACCATGAGATATGTAAAAACGTATTACTTCTGTGATATTAACTGTAATCGCAAAAAAGCTTGCAGCTAGTATCAACATATGCCAACAATTGCACCTGCAAAAGCATATCGTGGTACCAGAAATAGTTCAAGAGAAATGACGTCATAAACAATGAGAGAATTGTTTCGTAACTTCAAAAGCGTTTCCACGAATACACAGAAATTAAAATTTTTTCGATACTTCACTACAAACACAGTTCATCTTTTTTCTTTCCGTTTCTAATAGGAAACTGGCAAAATGAATACTGGAGTAGCGCCGAGTTTGTCAGCTAGTTACAAAACAAAACGATGACATTAAGCCCCGTACATGAGTCAGCGTTTTGGTCAGCAAATGTCTGTCGCATTTGCGAGAAACCCCTCGCGGAGGATGTGAAGCCTTGGGATCATTGCCATTTTACAGGTATGTACCGAGGAGCAGCACGTAGCTGCTGTAATGTAAATTATAGATATTGTGCCCATCGTGTTCCACAACCGAAGGAATTACGATGAGTATTTCTCGATCGCGAACCAATATGAAAAAAATACAGTAGACGCTGACAGAGAAATGACTTTAAATCCAAGTCGTGTTTCCATTATACTTTCTAATATGGAAAAAATACCACTCACAAAGAGTGTGCTGGTAATAGATCACGAGAAGAGAGGCTACAAAAATTTCATATTTTTTGACTCACTAAATTTTCTGTTGTGTTCCCTCTAGAAGTGTGTCTCTTTTCTGAAACATGAAGAATTCAAGATAATATCATATTTTCCCCAAGAACATGAGTTTAATTTAGTAGATTGTCTGCCCTCAGTCGATAGGTTTAAGAGTTTTCTAACAGGTGAAACGATAACACAAGCTGAGTACCAAATAGCTTGTACTGCACGGAAGACATTCAGTTGTAAGACGCTTAGTGAATACTACGATTTGTATTTAAAAATTGATAAGCAGCTCCTTGCCAAAGCCTTCGAAAACTTTCTTAGTCTTGGCCTTGCCCCGATGAAGAATGCTCTGCACATTATATTAGCCCAATCGGTTTAGTGTGGGACGCTCTCCTGAAATAACCAAATGGAAGTAGCAGCTAACAGCCAATATCGAACAACTGCAGGTTGTGGAACGAGGCAACAGAGGCGGAATTGTTCACTGTTCCTGCAGACATGCATTTCCCACCAACAGATTCGTGTGTGGTTATGACGGAAACATCGATAAATCTTAGATTACACATCACTACAATCGTTACCGCTGGTTAGTACCTCTTTAGAATTTTCTATACCATCTAACTCCTCCATATTAAACTCCAACTCAGCCTCCTTTTGGCACATGGAATCTTTCATTATATTAACTTTCGCACACTGTTTCGTCTCACATTCACAAAACATATCACTTAGCCCTAAATCGGCGTTATTGCCTTTATCATCATCTTTCATTATCTTAGGATTATACCTTTTATGTACTATCTGATTAGAAAATTTACCTATTTGATTCTCATGTCATACTAATTTCATTTCAATATTCTGACGTCTTTCTGCCGATTTATTAATACCTATCACATTTCCATTAACTCGCGTCCTATTCATCGCCCCTTTATTTTGCCATTTCCAGGCCTGAGGTGCGGTGAAACTTAGTTTCTTGATCTCCCATTACACTGGTTCATTTCGCTAGGTGCCGGTCTCTCAAATCTACGTTCTTGGTGTCGGTACCTGTCACGAAAGTAACCGTTCCCACTACCCCTTTGAAATTTATCATTGGATGTGTTCTTGCTAAGTTTCCCTTATTAAACCTGCTGCCTGCGTTCCATTGATAACTTCCCGGATGTCTATCATAGTAATCACTCGGACTGTAGTTATAATTTCCACACTGGAAACCATTTCTCTGCTAACTTGGCGGTTTAAATTTCCACGCCCGTTCTAATATTTCACCAAAGTCCATAAATTCGTGTACTGAGTTGCTAGGACTGCGCACTAGATCCTACTGCAAATTTTCCGGCCAAAGCCTTTTCAACGTCTTAATTTCAGTAAGCACTCCCAATGGACGTTTCACATGCATTAGTCTCGCAACTTCACGTTTACAAAATTCTCACATCGACCAGTTCCCGTATTTAAATGTTGGACCATTCAGAAACTCATTTTGGAGTCGCATTTGCTGCGCTTCACTCCAGAACTTGTTCAGGAAACTGCTTTCAAATATTTCGTATGTAGTGAACGTATCACTGTGTATATTTGCGCACGATGGCGGCTCACCTTCCAAATATATTTTCACGAATTTTATCTTCACCTCGTCGGAGATTCCCCTTATAAAACCATCCCTCCATGCTGCTTCGCAAAATTTACTTGGTGATATTTCCCGTCGTCTCCAAAACATTTGACCGATCCTGAGTTCATCCACGGAACACTGGTCACTGAAGAGGTGTGATGTGCAGCTAAAGAATTCAATTGACATTTTATTTCATTGATTTGCTTTTTAACTTCACTATTTTCAATTTTAATGCCAGATTCCACTTCTTCCTTTATTATATGTACTTCTTTCTCCCCGTTACCTATTCGAACGGGTAAATGGCTAATAGCCTTTGTCGTCTCAGCTATTAGAGCATCTTGCCTACTCATACAATTTCTTACGTTGACCCCCACATCTGCCAGCAACTTCTCCTCCTTATCACTGAAATTTGATCTACCTTAGTGTCAAGTATCTCAACATCATCAGAAATTTTGCCCATTTTTTCCGAATGGTTTTTAATTTTCCGTCTATCAATTCCTTTATTCCATTAGCCATTTTACCTACTTCGTCTTTCACAACAAAAGCCATTTCGGATTGAACCGAACTAATTTTTAAGTTTTCGACATTAATATCGGTTTCAACAAAATCAATTTTTAAATTTACGTCAACCACATCGGTTTTAACAAAATAAGTTTTGGATCCCATATCGGTTTTGACACAATCAATTTTTAAATTTACGTCATGAATATCGGTTTTAAATGAATCAATTTTGGATCCCAATCCTCGTATCATTTGCATTAATTGCGACATCATGTCTCCCCCAAACTCATCTCCCTTGCCTGATTTCGGTCTACTTGCCCTACTAAATTCACCGCCGATCACGCTCTCCCGCTCCGACTTCGGAATAAGCAGCTCGCTAGTATTTTCGGAACCACACAAACTGTCCGACTGCATGATATTAGCGACGTCTGTTATTGGCGAATGAACTACAGAATCATACATAATCTCGCTATCAGCTCAGGTACTTAGCTTTGTCGTGCTGGATCCTTCTGCCATGTTATTGCTGCCAATGTTGCAGTTGAAGCCGACGCTGAAGATCTCGTAGCCTCCGGTGTGGTGCTGCAACCACCGCTGTGCGATGAATCGCCAATGAGGATGCCGTTGCTGGCTGGAACCAGGAGCTTTCCATGTCGCCTCTTCTTCTGCGTTACTTTTTCATCGCTTGTAACCACTGCTAAAACTCGGTGCACACAACTGTTGCAAAATTCGTAGCTCAGGGCGCCCACGCAAGCTGCCTAAACTCTCATAGACTTGGGACCTAGGTCACAGAATGTCGATAACTGTGACAATTACAAATGTAATTTCACAACTATTTAAGAAATCTAATATTCAGTTCTGAACCGATCTCACATTTCACTTTTGCGAGAGGTCCTGCCAATCGAAGTGCAGATAATGCTTTTGGAAATACTTTGCAGAATTCAAATCCAGTTCTTAGCTTTCCAGAGTTGATATTCCGCAACTAACAATTTCCAAAATCCAGTCCTGTTCCAACACTTTGCAAGATTCTTATCCCTCAAATAACACTTTCCAAACTCCTACCCGGACGAGCCCCCAATTGCCAGCTAACATCCCAAAGATGTTCGGGCTCACATGCGGTTCCTCTTCGTCGAAATGTGTTGGCTCAAATTCGTCTAGGGGTTGAACAGCACGTGTCGCATTACACGCCATAAATTGGACCCTTGTGACCCTTTGGTTAAATTGTCTGGCTGATGGCATATTTGCGAAAATTATGAAACGAAGTTAATGTAACATATAATAACAGTAATAATAATATAGGGATCTAAATTAACGACCCATAAATGATGTAGTCCACACAGTTGTGATTTGGTTAGAATCATGTTTATTCAGAAAGAAAAATAATGGCGAAAGTGGTCGTATTTAGAATTACTATTACACTTGAGCTCATATCCACTTGACACAGCTCGATCATTCACAAACTCGTTGAAAAACCCAAATTTAATACTCCACCTCGATATTTACCCGAAAAGTTAGAGTTACCAGCAGGTGCGCGGCTGCTCACCGCCCAGAGACTAGGTCAGGCGATACCACACAACGCCAAGTCTCCCATGTCGTTTCACTTCCTAGCTGCCTAAAGACCGACTGTCAACTTTCGAGTCTCAATCGGAACTGTGCAGTCCCTCTGCCCGTCCCCGGCCGCATTTTCCGCGCGCTGTTATCCTCGCTCAACCGACTATGGCAGTTCCCTTTGTAGTGGGACGAAATTAAACGTCACCCATCCACCAAGTCAGCCCAGTTTGCAGGTGACTATAAGTTTAATTTAGTTTTGTTTATGTGTTTTCTTATTATTTGTAATAAATGTGAATTATCTAAAAGTTTTGTATTTTTTTTATGTGTTTCATGTACGGAGAGATCGGCGCAACGAACGGGGACAGCATCTTCGTTGCCGCGACCAGAGAGGAAATTGCTAGCCGCTATACGTCGCGGGTCGACAGCCAAGGAGCAACAGAAGATCCTGGAACCGAGTTGTTGCGTCGTGTTTCTAAAAAATTAAAAATGAATTTTTATACTCTTTTTGTACAACAATGACGTCATAATGATCTTAACCTTATTGAAAAGTTAGTCACTGTCTGTCAACGCTCAAGTTCACATCTGTATGTGTAGGAAGCTAATAAAATAGTGTATGCTATTAAAATTGAAACACGTGTCTTGAAGATTTATTTATGAAGAGTTATGTGAACGGATTAATAATATATTTTGACAAGATTATTGATTCAGACAGCGTTGGCCGAAACTTTGAGTCTAAAAAAAAGTTTATTTAATGTGTGATTCTGATATCGATTAGATCAAGATAACGTGTGTCGATATAATTTTCTGAGGAGAAACAAACGAAATTTAAATTGGGAAAAAGTTACGAAAACCAATTGGCCCAAGTGATGTAATTTTCTGCACACGACTCAACTGATGTTTTACAGTTTCGTTCAAGAACCATTCTAGGACAATTTAAAAAGAATATGAATCATTTTTGAAGTGGGTTGTAAATGACGTAGGTGACGAAGTCTGCACATGGTCATATAACAAACGAAAACCTAATAAAACGTCGTTACACCGCACCGTGGCGACCTTAGAAACAGGACTTGTGTGCAACTAAGGCACACAGGTACGAAACGAAACATCGAGAGTCCTTCGGAAGTCAACGAGAGTTTTCGTGGAGCCTTCACCAGCCAGCGGCGACTTCGCGGGTGTGGGCATCTGACGGAGTGCAGCCAAGCAGGACGGTCACGCAGTTGTTCCACGAGAAGGCGCATCTGTTGGGCAGCAGCTGAACGCTGCAAACCCCGACAACCTTTTTTCTCCCTAAACTAATAGGCCCAGTACGTCAGCTGCGGGGCGTTCCTCCGGCTGGTATTAGAGGTGTTGCTGAGGGCTTCGCCTGTCTACGGCGGTGCCGGGCGTGGTTGCAGCCAGCGACGTTTCCGGTGTCCGACTCAGCGTCCTGCCGGTTGCGGAAGCGGGGTCGCAGCATCTCAGCGGCTGCATCGACGGCTGTTACATCTGCAGCCCATAGCAGCACACTGATCATCGAGAACTACAAATTACAATATTAGTGTCCGGTGAGTTTGTTTCAAGTTGGAAGTGGAGTGTTGTACATAGGAAGTGTGCTTTTATAGGATTGTTGATTACAAGTCTGCGTGTGTAAATAGTTAATATCTTACATAATGTCGGGAAGTGAAATGTCAGACGAAGAGCAATCTATGTCCGATAGGAGCATGAGATCCCTTTTTAGGGCGATAGCGAAATTAAAACAATCTAACGGGGATTTCCTAGCTGAATTAAAACAGTCTAACGAAGAATCTACTGCTAGATTAAAAGAGGAATTAAAACAGTCTAACGAAGAATCTATGGCTAGATTAAAACAGTCTAACGAAGAATCTATGGCTAGATTAAAACAGTCTAACGAAGAATCTATGGCTAGATTAAAACAGTCTAATGAGGAATCTACTGCTAGATTGAAACAGGAACTAAAACAGGAATTAAAACAGTCTAACGAGGAATCTACTGCTAGACTTAAAGGGGAGCTAACAAAATCAACAGACAGGTTGCAGGAATATCTTAATGAAACCAGTCGAGAATTAAGTGATAAAATAGAGTCTTCTAAAGTTGAAATGCAGGAAAAATTAGTAGGACTTAGTAATAAGATTGCTGATAATTGTAAAAGGTTAGAAGAACATATCCAGGAATCGCGCGAGGAAAAAGCTCGCATGCGAAACGATATCACTGACTTAACCGAGAGACTAGATAGTGTCAATATCTTAGTTGTAAATGAAATACAGAAAAATAACGATATGTTACGAGATGAATTTTCTATGCAAACAGAAACTGTTCGCAGAGAATTATTGAAATCTATTAAAGAGGTCTCTACCAAACCTGTAGAGATTTCTTCAATAGATAATGTAGAATTAGAGACATTAACCCATCAAGTAGAAAAGGACCATACCGAAATCGAAAACATGAAATTTTTAATTACTGAAATATGCAGTAACCTTGAGACTGCCAAAGATAATAACATTGATGAAGGTACAGAGCGTTCACATCGTGAACACAGTGAAGAATCGATATTAGCTAATCGCGTATCCAATACAGAAATGCGGATACGGGAAATTACGAAACGGTTATCGGAATTAGATAATAACGAGAACATTTCAGGTAGCAGAGGTAATAACATAATCAGAGACAACAGTCGCATCGAATTTGCTAGCTCAGACGACAACAATATGAATAAAGCAATCACGGCAAGCCAATCCGATGCAACTCCGTCTCTGAAATCTAAACAAAATCCGACTATTTCTCTCGCAGAATGTTTGGATGACATAACGACAAATTCAAATGTAGTAAGTCGATTTCCTGTATTCAAACCAGGAGGCGAACTTCATCCTATAATGTTTATAAAAGCTTTTGAAACATCATTATCTTCTAAATGGAGTAATGAAAAACGCATTCAATGTGTAATAGGACATTTAGAAGCAGAAGCTGCGGAATGGGCAGTACTGCATAGAACTGAATTCAGGGATTGGGATGATTTTGTTAAGCAATTTAAACAAAATTATTGGTCAAGACGAAAACAACAACACTTAACTTTAGAGTTGTTAGCCCCTCCTCCATATTCTAAACGGTGGAGAGGTTATAGGAATTATTTTGAATGGAATTTAAACCGTGCTAAACTAATTGAAAGTCATCTAATGCGAGTCCTAATTAGTGGATTACCGTATTACATAAAGGAAAGAAAAATGTTATTCTACGAATTATACAAAACCTTAATAATGGGGACGAAACAGTTAATACCCGGGGTGTGTGGTTATATTTTAACGACTTGTTGTATTGGAAAGCACAGAGGGAACACCAGAGATGGAAAATCTGCATTCCGGAAACTGTTGTGGACGAGTTAATTACTTATATTCATGAAGGTTACGGGCATTTTGGAATTCATAAATGTATTAAACATCTAATGAAGTATTATTATTTCAAAAATATGTCCCGTATTGTGAGAAGTATTATTAGGGCTTGTGAAACCTGTCAAAAGGTTAAGGTTAATAACAAATCCAAGCGTTATAAATTATATGCTGTAATTCCTCGAGGTTTGTGGGATCTACTATCATTAGATTTTTTCGGCCCTCTGCCTCGGAGTTCAGGAGGATTAACATATGTGTTTGTTGTAATGGAATGTTGGTCCAAACATGTGAAACTGTATACTTTGAAACGAGCGAATACAGCAAGCGTTATACGCTGCCTCACCCGAAATTACTTTGTTAACTGGGGCATTCCTAAACGACTTATGTCTGACAACGGTAGTGCCTTTATTAGTCAAAGATTTCAAGATATGATAAGACAATATGGAATCAAACATATCTTAATTTCGAAATATCACCCTCAAAGTAATTTAGTAGAAAGAGTCATGAAAGAATTAGGACGATTATGTAGAACTTATTGTGCACATAAACATACTCGGTGGGCCAAACTAATGCCTGAATTCGAAAAGATATTAAATGAATTGCCTCACCTAACGACGGGATTATCACCTATAGAAATTTTAGGCAAACGAATTATTGGTGAGCCTTTACTAGCTGCTTTACCTTGGCCACCAGTAAATGAGATCCAACAATGTATCCCAGACGAAAAAGTTTGCGAACAGATTGTAAAAAATGCCGAACGGAGAATTAAAAGTTATAATCAACAGGCTATAGAACCCTCATTTCAGGTAGGAGATCTTGTGTTAGTACGATCTCATCCTAAAAGTTCTAAGATCGGTAAGGAATGTAGAAAATTCTTCTTGATCTTTGAAGGTCCATATGTTGTACATAAGATTGTACATCCCAAAGCATTACTTCTTATGGAACCTTCATCAGGTGTAATTAAAGGATTATATAGTGTTGATCAAATGAAACTCTTCATTCCTAAATAAGTTAATATTTAGTATATGTCACATACGGAAGAGCGTTCATAGTGTATTCATGTGAAGTTTTTCGTGATAGTTACGTGTTATTTTAAATAAATGACAGAAAGCTTAAACATGTGTTCTACAATAATCTACTGGTACTTCAAAAAGAGAAAGATAACCAAAAGGGGGATTTATATGGAGGAAACTTTGCTCTTAGGTCTAAAGGAATTTTGCATATTTCAAATTTACTCGGATAGTAGGAACCAAAGGGGATGGTTAACAGTTTTAGGGACCATGGGCGTCCAGAGCTATATGGCTCACGAGAACATAGCAGAGTGCCTTTAATAGAGGTTTGCAATAGTGTTAATATAGAACACACCAAACGGGGCTCTCTCGCTTGTTTCTCCTAAATAAATGGCCATTACCCAACAAGGTGTCCGAAGGTAAAGAAAGCCGTGCCGAGATTCTAAAGAAAGTTTTGCTTGATTTCTTCTTGACCTCAGGCATAAATAAGGCATTAGGGAAGAGAATGACGTAAAGTAAATAGTACTATTAGATATTGTGAGAAACTTATTAGTAATATACATTCTTGAAAAGAATAACTCTAGTAAATAAATGAAACTATAACTAATCTATCACAATTTGAATGCTCTGTCCTAATGTACAACGTTAAAGAACGTACTAAATTAGTATTTATTAGCAACTATTAACTGAAGAGGAGCAATCTCCCTATATTCGGTTACGAATTACCATAATAGCACAATTAAGAGGAAATGATAAACAGTCACAACAATATCGTATTAAAAGGATTAAATCTATCTAATAGCAAGGACTCTAGGTTACGTAAAATGTGAGGAAAATGTATTAACAGTTAAATATTGTATATTGAAAAGTTTTAATTTCGGTTAAAACCTGACAAACTGAGCTTGTGGGTGGGGTATGTAGTGGGACGAAATTAAACGTCACCCATCCACCAAGTCAGCCCAGTTTGCAGGTGACTATAAGTTTAATTTAGTTTTGTTTATGTGTTTTCTTATTATTTGTAATAAATGTGAATTATCTAAAAGTTTTGTATTTTTTTTATGTGTTTCATGTACGGAGAGATCGGCGCAACGAACGGGGACAGCATCTTCGTTGCCGCGACCAGAGAGGAAATTGCTGGCCGCTATACGTCGCGGGTCGACAGCCAAGGAGCAACAGAAGATCCTGGAACCGAGTTGTTGCGTCGTGTTTCTAAAAAATTAAAAATGAATTTTTATACTCTTTTTGTACAACAATGACGTCATAATGATCTTAACCTTATTGAAAAGTTAGTCACTGTCTGTCAACGCTCAAGTTCACATCTGTATGTGTAGGAAGCTAATAAAATAGTGTATGCTATTAAAATTGAAACACGTGTCTTGAAGATTTATTTATGAAGAGTTATGTGAACGGATTAATAATATATTTTGACAAGATTATTGATTCAGACAGCGTTGGCCGAAACTTTGAGTCTAAAAAAAAGTTTATTTAATGTGTGATTCTGATATCGATTAGATCAAGATAACGTGTGTCGATATAATTTTCTGAGGAGAAACAAACGAAATTTAAATTGGGAAAAAGTTACGAAAACCAATTGGCCCAAGTGATGTAATTTTCTGCACACGACTCAACTGATGTTTTACAGTTTCGTTCAAGAACCATTCTAGGACAATTTAAAAAGAATATGAATCATTTTTGAAGTGGGTTGTAAATGACGTAGGTGACGAAGTCTGCACATGGTCATATAACAAACGAAAACCTAATAAAACGTCGTTACACCGCACCTTTCCTGAAGCCGTCCATCAGATTGGCTACAGCTTACTCTACATTATTTTTCGTTATAACATATTTAAATAATCATAGCTTGACCACTTTCACGTTGTAAATAAAATAACAGTAATATCCATTACATAATAAACGTTTAATTGTATTACATAAAACCAATACAATTTCCTTCTTAGCTTTGAATGCCACGGCCAGTGACCTTGCACCAATGTGCTATCTGATAAGTAAATAAAGAACAATCGTAACTATTATGCACTAAACTATACAACAAATTTTCTCTTACCTAATGATTCAATAAGGTGTCATTCTGTCATCGTTCAATGTGTTTTTGTGGACGAAATGATGATCTGATGCCTAACAGAAAATACTGATAGTTTAAATTTATTACATCTTTTAAACAAATAAAGTTACATGGTTGACGTCTACAAGGTTTGTCATCTTAATGATGCGCTTCTATATGAAATGTCGATCGTTAAGGTCGACAAAGCGTTCAGCTTTTAGCATTCAGGTCTTTGTTAGAAAATTTGTTAATTTCACTTAAACAGGAAATCCTAAACAATTATAGATATGATCAATAATCGAGTTTTATTTGGATCACCATGAAAATTTATGGTGGCTGGTAGATTAAAATCACCCTGAATTACTACAGAATAATGTTTCCCTTTATGGCCGATCTTAGGTCCGCCATATTTCTGCTACGTCTCTCTGACTACAGACGCCTAGTACTGGGTTTCCCTATGACGCAGGTTCTCGTCTGTCTCACTCGCACACGACAGCGCTTATGCATCAGTAGACAATAGACGCCTGTGAGTTTCCCCATCTCGTGATGAAACTGCGCCCTTTGTGGCACACGGTCCTCGACGACAGGGTTTCGTTTCACATTTCCTGTAGGCTCTCTCTTTCGGCCATGTACTTGATGAGAGCGCAATGCTCGTTAACTCACAGTACATACTGCAAGTTGTCCTTGACTATCGCGGAAGTATTCACGATTTACATTTAAATTTAGCCATACATCCGCAAAAAGTGGCACCATCATCAGACAAATACTACCAAAGAAACTGTCTCGTCCTTGAATGACATGAAATTTATCATTTATTACATAAATTTCCTGCAATGTTTGGAAAACAATTCTGTTTTTAGAGAGATTGATCGATCCTTATCGTTCAGGCAAACCCCCTTGATGAAACGATACAAAGACATTAATGCACAAAAACGAGTGAGTGCACTGAACGAGTTTGAGAAGAATTTCTTCAAACTCATGAACAATGCCATATTCGGAACAATATGCCGAAAATGCGGAACTTTAGGCGTGCGACATCGTGAGAGGGCAGGTTCGGGACAGATTCATTAACTGCCAAAACTGGTTTTGACCGTTGCATCGTTTTTAACGAAAATTTTGTCGCCATTTAATTTCATCGACTAAATGTCGTCTTCAACAAACCAATCGTAGTCGGAATGGCGATTTTACATCTTTCGAAAACGTGTCTTTTCAATTCCTAATATGTATTTGTACTGTACAAATCACCCCCCCCCCCCCCCCCCAAAAAAAAAAAAAAAAAAAAGTGTGAAACTATGCTACGCAGACACTGATAACCTCGCACAACATATCAAGGCTATCTGTAACTATGTGGATATCAGGAGTGATGTGATTCTTCAGGATTCCCAGCGAATAGCCAATAAGCCCTGATCCATGAGAAAGTAGTTTGTTTGATGAAAGTCGAAGATTATCGTATAATCTGTGTGTCTGCGGGCAAAAATGTATGCGCTTGAGACTGGGTATGGTCGTAACATGTGCAACGAAAAAAGTTGTAAAACAATCGTCTGCAAATAGGTCTACAACTGACAATTACAACCAGTGCGTTCTGGATTCTGAAGTGAAAACAGTTGGCTGGTTTGTAACTCACTCGACGAAGCGTGTTGCCGCGACTATTAGGCAACTTAAACCCCCTTCACCTGCTCAGGTTGACAAATGGTACAGACTTCCAGGTAACATAAATACACTGGTCTGGGAACATTATCACATCAAAACTGACTACTGTAAATAACTGATTCGTTTTACTATAAATACTTCAAAGAAAATGTTTGTATAAAATTTAAAATATTTTATTGGTTTTTATTGCAGTACTGTGAACATCAGACAAAAATGATTGCATATAGTATAAATAAACTAAAGGTCTTTATTGTAAAAAATGTAAATACTTAAAACGTGTATATAATGCAGATATGATGACCGCATATAGTGTAAATAGTTGATTTTCATTTATTTAATTATTAATATAAATAGTTTATTGTATCGTATTGACTTAGTATATTTTGTAAAATAGATTTTTTATAGTTTACTGGTAATCTAAGTGGTCTTTTTAATATTAATTTAAATTGGTTAAAGTAAATTTAATGTGTTTAAAAATTTAATGTAAATATTATTTTAAAAATGTAAATAACGGAACTAGGTGAAAAAATATTTGATCAAGCGAACATCCGCCGCTGAGTAACATATTTATGACAAAAATTTCGCTTTTATTCCCAGTAATTTCTTAATTTATTCCACGACCGGTTTTGAAACATAAAGCTTCATCTTCAGGTGTCACCAAACACAAGTCGCTTCCGCCGCTACGGCCAGCTGGCTTCTGGGCCCCCTTCACTAGTCACTTCCGTGTGCTGCTGTCCAGGACCGACTGGCCCGACCCCCACACATTTATGTTCCCATAGTTATTTGGTGGCACCTGAAGATAGAGATTTATGCTTCGAAATCGGTCGTGGAATAAATTAAGAAATTACTGGCAAATGAAGAGGATTGCTGTTCTATAAATATATGAAGAAACTGTTTGTTTTATAATAAATTTTGTATGCAGCTTACTGTTTGTGTGTTTGAGTCTTACAGTTCCAAACTTCGTTTTCCTTGCCTTTCCTTGAGTGTGTCTTTGTATCCTCATCTGAGCTGTGAGACACTCAGAGGCAACTCCGTCTGCACAGGACCACTTTGCCAGCACTGGACTTTTACCTGCGTCGCGGCAGATGTACATTAATGCTTCCTTATGCGTGTGTGTACTGTATGCATGTATGTAACGAAAAAACCTTGAGGGATCGCAGTTTTTGTAATCTTAAGTAAAGATTTGTAACAGAATATACTTAATGACGAGATATAGGGAAACAAACACGTGTATAAGATGACAGTCAAAGAGGAATTTAAATAACGAGACAGTATAGGGAATAACCTCACGGCAAATTTGTTACAATTGCTGAGAAAATTGTCGTTAATCACATGCATGAGGAGGGGTTTTATAGTATATTTGACGTATGAAATACGGAGATGTGTGTGAAAGAGGCAGAATGATTACTTTGCAAGAGAGGGATCACAGTTGTGCCCAGTATTTTCGTATATAAAATAGAAAGAGGAAACTACTTTAATTGAGAGAGGTGTTAAAGAAATATTGCATTTGATGTAAACAGTACTGAGATTACGTATTTGTAAGGTGCACAGAATCTGACATACAGTGACGATATTTTATGTACGTAAAGCAATAAATAATGAGATATTCAAGTTGAATATCCTTGACTTTTTCAAGGAAATGACGAATATCTTTGACTTTCAAGTGGAGGTTACGTAATTTTTTTTCTGCATATCTAGCGTAATTTTTGCTCACCATTTAAATACCACGCTCTGATTAGTTGGAGAAGGGGGACTGATGCGAGCACTCAGCTGACCATCATTTTACATTCTTAGTATTGTGCTATATGACAGGTTCGAAAAAAAGAGAAGGGGGCTTATAAGGCATACAATTGGTCTGCACTAAGTTATGTAACATGACGCCATTTTTTTTGGAGATACAACGGAGGAGGGCGTGAAGTGTCTTGATTGGATCTGATTTGTTAGAAAAAGAAGTGGTGAAAGGTGAAAGCGTACGTCGGAAATGATGTAATCCGACACCATTTCTTTAGACTACAAACTATTTGGCAGCAGACAGAGACGGGACGGGACGTGGGAAATACACAACTGGTCTGTTTCCAGCATCTTGGATATTTAACATTGCACTATGATCTGCTGCAGACAAGGAGGGGAGACAAGGGGGAGGGAGATATGACGTGATATCTACATGAGAAGTGTTATAATCTGACATCATTTTAATGCTAAGCTCTGATTGGCTGGGGACAGAGGATCGTATAGAGAATAAGCACACGCATATGGTCCCTGTTTGCATTTAAGGAGAGGACGAGTAAGGTTTTAAATCTTTTATTAACGCAGTAGTGCTATATCCAGCATCTTGAGCATTTTAACACTGTACTGTGACTGGCTGGGTATGAGGAGCACTGCACTATGTGATTTGTTGGAGTAAGGGGTGGAAGACAGCATCGTTTGGAATTTTCCACTAATGCAACTGAACTATTTCCGGCATTGCGCTGTGGTTGGGTGGAGATAGGAAAGTGGGACAAGGATTTAAATTTTCCACTAACGCAAGTGGGCTACTTTCACAATCTTAGATTTTCTCATGAATTATTTTTATTTAATTCTGTGCTAAGATTGGCTGGAGGCAGAGATAGGGGAGCGTTTTAAAATTTTGCACTTCCACAGTTGGACTATTTTCCGCAGTCTTGGATTTATAATACTGCACTGTAATTGGTTGGATAGAAGAAGAGGCCGTTGCGTCGCACTGACAAGGATGACATCATTGACGAAGATGATGATGTCACTCCCCGTGACCTTGCATGTAGGTAACCACACAGGAAAGTTCAAAGTATATCAAGGTCGCCAAATGTATACTACCGTGGCGAGCATCCCACCAATGCACCAGGTTGAAAACAGCCTTTTGATGAAAAACTGTGTCCTACTGTGTGAAGAAGTTCGTAACTGCAGCTTCAACTCCTCATAACATAACTTTGGTCCTGTTTGGACGTATTTAGTAATAATAACATCACCGTAGTTCATTTTCTGCGCTTTTATTGCACGTTCTTCAAAATGACACGAATGTCACACTAATCCCTTGCCTACTTTTCGGTACTAACACTATGAGGTCAATAGTATCCGGACACATGGCTGAAAATTACTTACAAGTTCGTGGCGCCCTCCATCGGTAATGCTGCAATTCAATATGGTGTTGGCCCACCCTTATCCTTGATGACAGCTTCCACTCTCTCAGGCATACGTTATATTAGGTGCTGGAATGTTTTTTTGGGGAATGGCAGCCCATTCTTCACGGAGTGCTGCACTGAGAAGAGGTATCGATGTCGGTCGGTGAGGACTGGCACGAAGCCGGCGTTCCAAATCATCGCAAAGGTGTTCTACAGGATTCAGACCAGGACTCTGTGCAGGCCAATTCACTACAGGGATGTTACTGTCGTGTAACCACTCCGCCACAGGCCGTCCATTATGAACAGGTGCTCGCTCGTGTTGAAAGGTGCAATCGCCGTCCCCGAATTGTTCTTCAATAGTGGGAAGCAAAAAGGTGCTTAAAACATCAATGTAGGCCTGTACTGTGATAGTGCCACGCAAAACAACCAGGGGTGCAAGCCCCTCCATGGAAAACACCACATCATAACACCACAGCCTACGAAATTTGCTGTTGGCACTACACTCGCTGGCAGATAACGTTCACAGGGCGCCTACCCCCCCCCCCCCCCCCCCCCGGGCGCAAGGCAGTGTAGTTCAGCACCCCGTCCGTCCGCGACCATGTGTCGCTAGTCGCTAGTGTCGGCATAGGGGAGAGAGAGAGAGAGAGAGCTGCGGAGCGAGTGAGGACCGTACAGTACTGCTCTGCGCTGGACTGCCCCGCAGTCTGATCCAACGTAAACAAAATATTCTATTTTAGAAATAGTTTTATGTAAGGGATATAGTGTCCCATTCTTACGGTTAGTAGTTACAAGTAAATATTTTTTTGGTTTGCTTCGTGCTACAGCTTTTTCTATCCCTTTTCAGAGTTTAGAAATCGGATCCTTAGTTTGGTGTTTTGTACGTACTAATTTTAACTGACCAAGTTTGAAAACTTGTTAAAAATAGAATTAAGGTTATAAAGCCCTTTAATTCTTACAGTCAACATTGTTAAAGAAGACAATTAATATTTTACACGCTTTTCTTTTTCGAGGAAACTATTTTGTCTAGATTTGGTATAATATTCCGTGAGACTGCTAACCTCAAAGAACTACTCAAATTTTTATCGCCAACTAATGAACGGTTCTTAGTTTTAGCAAGCTTTAAAAGAGAGAAAAAGCGCTCACAAATATACGTTGAACCAAGCATTGAGAGAAATTTGGCCGTGTGCTTGTGCAAAACAGGATATTTCTCTCGTGGAAGACATCTGTAAAAGTCATCCAAGGTTTTACACATAAGAAAGCGGTTCTTCAGGCGGATATCGCATTGCACGTCAATCAGCTCTAGTGGATGCACCTGTGAGACGTCCTCTGCCCGAAGGGAAACCGGGCGAAAAAATATATATAAGGCCAGTTGAAGCTCACTTATCTCCAAAAATCTGTTTTCAAACTGTTCTTGTAATTCGCAAATGATTTCAACATAATCAGAAAATTTCACATTTCTTTTACACTGTCTAGTGCAGAAAAGTGTCCATAATTATTCTCGCGCAGCTGTTTTCCCCACAAAATAGTTTTTTTTTCTGTTTGAATCGTCTGCACTAAATCAGCAACAGAATGATTTTCGCCTTGGAATAAAATGATCAAAATAAGGTCACTTAGAAAAGCCAAATTCGCCACTCACTTAGGATCACACAGTAATTCTTCTGGACATCATTTCATTTCAAAAAGATCTTTATTTCACCCCTCAAGGAGAAAAACCGATGAAGCACTTTTCCTCTACTCAGCCATCTTACTTCGGTGTGGTAGGGGATGTCCGGGTATTCCGCTTCGATATCAGCCAGAAATTTTTTAAACTCGCGATGTGTGAGTCGATGCGATCGAAGATAATTAATCGTTCGAAGAACTGTGTCCATAACATTTTTTATGTTGACAATCTTCGCACAAAGTGCCTCCTCGTATATCAGACAATGGACTGCCGCGAATAAGGAACAGCCGACTTCGGCCATTTTTTACCTGACTTAACCCAGGAATCCAGTGCGTATCCCTCGTAGCGCACGGGTTCCAGCTGTTGTTACACTGGTCAGGCGTTCCCATTTTAAACCCTTTGACTCCAACACGTTTTCTACGGCTAGAAAAATATCCAAACCCGTGCTTGTGTCTTATAATGGTATAAGGTGGAGAGGCGCGGCGGTCGGGCGGTCCGCACGGCCAGCTGAGCGACGCGGCTCGGCCACTGTGACGACAACATACGAATTCGCCCGGGGCGCTGGCCGCGGGCGATCGCGGGCGCTAGCGCCCCAGGGGCACAGTTTGGACGAGCCTGACCTACACCCTGCCACCGGATCGGTACTTTGTGTACCGTGATTCGCTACTCCACACAATGTTCTCCCACAGTTCAGTCGTCCAATGTATACCTTACACCAAGCGAGACGTCGTTCGGCATTTACCAGCGTGATGTGTGGCTTATGAGCAGCCGCTCGACCATGAAATCCGAGTTTTCTCACCTCCTGCCTAACTGTCATAACGCTTGCAGTGGATGCTGAAGTAGTTTGGAATTCCTGTGTGATAGTCTGGATAAATGTCTGCCTATTATACATTACGACCATCTTCAGCTGTCGGCAGTCTCTGTCAGTCAACAGATGAGGTCGGCTTGTACGCTTTTTGGACCTAGGATGTTTAGAAGTTTGGAAATCTCGCATACCGACATATGATTCAAGTGACACCCAGTCACCTGACCACGTTCTAAGTCCGTGAGTTCCGCGGAGCGCCCCATTCTGCTCTCTCCCGATGTCTAATGACTACTCAGGTCGCTGATATGGAGGTCCTGGCAGTAGGTGGCAGCACAATGCACCTGATATTAAAAACGTATGTTTTTGGGGGTGTCCGGATACTTTTGATCACATAGTGTATATACCACATCGGAGTTTCACTACGTTGCATTTTCGCCGCAGTAACGCGCTAACGGAAATTTTTGATTTCCTCTTGTATAATTAGTATTTGTGACATATCACGTGTGGTGCAACCAGGTAATGCTGGATTCTTCTGCAAGTTCACAATCGTTGGAATAAATTTACCTAAACTGTCACCTGGCAGTCCTAGAATCGACCCATATTCTTACCCGAATTTAACAGATGTGAGTTGGGTTGGGTTGTTTGGGAGAAGAGACCAAACAGCGAGGTCATCGGGCTCATCGAATTAGGGAAGGACGGGGAAGGACATACCCTTTCAGAGGTACCATCCCAGCATTTGCCTGGAGCGATTTAGGGAAATCACGGAAGAGTTGTGACTGATCATGCGTGATGTATCCAGTATGAATTGGGTTCTTCTGTAGGTTCACAGTCACTATAATTTACTTACTTTGATGGTCACATATCAGTGCTAAATAAATCCAGATTGTTACCCGATTAGAATTGATAGTTGTGTCTGATTGTGTATAGTGTGATCGAACAGCATCTGGTAATGATCGAGCTCGGACAGTAAGATTTAGGTGTTCATTTTTCCAATGTGATCTTTGAGACTGGATGGTAGAGATATAGTCTGGAATTGGTTCTATGAGCCCTCTCCCAAACATGAATGTGTGAATGCAGATTACGCATATATGAGTAAATTTAAGAGAGAGTTCTACGTAAACTTTCATTGGAAAAATAATGTTAGGATTTTCTGAGATGTCGTTGGCCAGATGGACGCTGATAAGGTACAGGAGAAACAGGAAGGAAGAAATATCCGTCTGTTACCATTGAAAGGAAAAAAATAAAACCGTTGAATCTGTATTAAAAGTCATAAATGATATTTGCACTACCTGACAATAAAAGAAGCACCCAGAAGCAATGGTTGGAAATCGGTGTAATTGTACATCATCTGTGAGTATCTAAATGATGGAAGCTGCAATCCTCTGTGAGAAGTAGAATGGTATCAGAGTGTATTCTTGTTGTCCGTGTTCAGTGTTGTTCATCTTCAGCGCTGTTACTAGCGCATATAAGAGGCGTGAATAGCGTCAGATTTCCAGTGATCACTCTGGTAGGACACGGAGGTACCACGTAATCCTGTGAGACAGCGTTATCAGCACCTGACAGAGTTTGAAACGGTCCTCATCGTGGGTCTCTGTTTGTGCAGCTGGTCTAATCGTGAAACATCCAGATGTGTGGGGCAATCGGTTGTGACAGTGACTCATTGTTAGACTGACAACGAGAGGGCAAGAATACTCGATATCAAGCTTCTGGTCGACCTCGTTTGAGCATAGCAAGAGAGAATCGCCAAGTTGTGCACCAAGCATGTTTTAATCCCTTTGTACACTCCTGGAAATGGAAAAAAGAACACATTGACACCGGTGTGTCAGACCCACCATACTTGCTCCGGACACTGCGAGAGGGCTGTACAAGCAATGATCACACGCACGGCACAGCGGACACACCAGGAACCGCGGTGTTGGCCGTCGAATGGCGCTAGCTGCACAGCATTTGTGCACCGCCGCCGTCAGTGTCAGCCAGTTTGCCGTGGCATACGGAGCTCCATCGCATTCTTTAACACTGGTAGCATGCCGCGACAGCGTGGACGTGAACCGTATGTGCAGTTGACGGACTTTGAGCGAGGGCGTATAGTGGGCATGCGGGAGGCGGGTGGACGTACCGGCGAATTGCTCAACACGTGGGGCGTGAGGTCTCCACAGTACATCGATGTTGTCGCCAGTGGTCGGCGGAAGGTGCACGTGCCCGTCGACCTGTGACCGGACCGCAGCGACGCACGGATGCACGCCAAGACCGTAGGATCCTACGCAGTGCCGTAGGGGACCGCACCGCCACTTCCCAGCAAATTAGGGACACTTTTGCTCCTGGGGTATCGGCGAGGACCATTCGCAACCGTCTCCATGAAGCTGGGCTACAGTCCCGCACACCGTTAGGCCGTCTTCCGCTCACGCCCCAACATCGTGCAGCCCGCCTCCAGTGGTGTCGCGACAGGCGTGAATGGAGGGACGAATGGAGACGTGTCGTCTTCAGCGATGAGAGTCGCTTCTGCCTTGGTGCCAATGATGGTCGTATGCGTGTTTGGCGCCGTGCAGGTGAGCGCCACAATCAGGACTGCATATGACCGAGGCACACAGGGCCAACACCCGGCATCATGGTGTGGGGAGCGATCTCCTACACTGGCCGTACACCACTGGTGATCGTCGAGGGGACACTGAATAGTGCACGGTACATCCAAACCGTCATCGAACCCATCGTTCTACCATTCCTAGACCGGCAAGGGAACTTGCTGTTCCAACAGGACAATGCACGTCCGCATGTATCCCGTGCCACCCAACGTGCTCTAGAAGGTGTAAGTCAACTACCCTGGCCAGCAAGATCTCCGGATCTGTCCCCCATTGAGCATGTTTGGGACTGGATGAAGCGTCGTCTAACGCGGTCTGCACGTCCAGCACGAACGCTGGCCCAACTGAGGCGCCAGGTGGAAATGGCATGGCAAGCCGTTCCACAGGACTACATCCAGCATCTCTACGATCGTCTCCATGGGAGAATAGCAGCCTGCATTGCTGCGAAAGGTGGATATACACTGTACTAGTGCCGACATTGTGCATGCTCTGTTGCCTGTGTCTATGTGCCTGTGGTTCTATCAGTGTGATCATGTGATGTATCTGACCCCAGGAATGTGTCAATAAAGTTTCCCCTTCCTGGGACAATGAATTCACGGTGTTCTTATTTCAATTTCCAGGAGTGTATTTGCGTTTTTGATCTATGAACATGTAATGGACTTCGTGCAACAGGCTGCGTCATCTCACACCATTAGTTAGAGACTATCAGCAACCCAGCTAGGGAACTACCACCCATGCGTTGACTGCCGATAACACCACAATGGCAAATGCTGTGTTTGGAGAGTGCTGAGACCGAATAAGACGGACTTTTGTGAATGGCACAGCGTTGTGTTCAGCAATGAGTCGCATTTCTGTGCTACCATGGCTGACCATAGTCGACGAGTATAGCAGCGGCCTGTCTAGACGCCCCAATTTCCAATGTTTTTGATATACACAGTGGTATTACTCCTCACATAATGTGGGATCATCGGGTATTACTTCAGGTCAAAGTTGGCAGTGATTGTGAGAACTCTGGAGGCACAACTGTAACTAAAGACATCCTGCGTCTTCATGTACGTGATATTATCGTGATGCCATATTTCAAGAGGAGGATGTTAATCTCAGATGACAATGTCTTCATAAATTGTCTCTGATTTTCTGGAGTACTCTGGTGGCCAGAAAGTTTCTAGATCTGTCCCTGATAGTACATGTGTGGTACCAACGCATCTACATCTACATCTACATTTATACTCCGCAAGCCACCCAACGGTGTGTGTCGGAGGGCACTTTACGTACCACTGTCATTACCTCCCTTTTCTGTTCCAGACGCGTATGGTTTGCGGGAAGAACGACTGTCTGAAAGCCTCCGTGCGCGCTCGAATCTCTCTAATTTCACTTTCGTGATCTCCTCGGGAGGTATTAGTAGGGGGAAGCAATATATTCGATACCTCATCCAGAAACGCACACTCTCGAAACCTGGACAACAAGCTACACCGCGATGCAGAGCGCCTCTCTTGCAGAGTCTGCCACTTGAGTTTGCTAAACATCTCCGTAACGCTATCACGCTTACCAAATAACCCTGTGACGAAACGCGCCGCTCTTCTTTGGACCTTCTCTATCTCCTCCGTCAACCCGATCTGGTACGGATCCCACACTGATGAGCAATACTCAAGTATAGGTCGAACGAGTGTTTTGTAAGCCACCTCCTTTGTTGATGGACTACATTTTCTAGGACTCTCCCAATGAATCTCAACCTGGTACCCGCCTTACCAACTATTAATTTTATGTGATCATTCGACTTCAAATCGTTCCGCACGCATACTCCCAGATATTTTACAGAAGTAACTGCTACCAGTGTTTGTTCCGCTCCTTCTTTCTATGTATTCGCAATACATTACATTACATTACAAACGCAGACGTCAACACCGTCCCAGTGCCAATGCTCCGGATGTCTAGGACCATCCGCAACAGTTGTGCGCCATCTTGCCTCAGGAGGAGAGAAAAGGTCTGTGACAATCCACCCAACTGACTCTGTGCATGCAGCATGCCAGAGTGAGTGCAACGTCATACTGACAAGTATCAAGTTCTTTGTATATATGTCTCAATTTTGTAATCACTGCAATAACAACACACACCCAGTCGTCCTATGAAATTTTATTTTGTATCCCCTCTCCTCCTGCATTCTTCACTTTTTTTGTCAGACAGTACATTTTTACATTTTGAGGGTTATGCTTTGTCCGACGTCGTCCCTTACTGATTAAACAGCTCTTAATCAGAAAGTCTTTCGATTGGAGGTCAATCAATTTGATACTTGTAATGCCTGGAATATCTTGCAGAGTAGTCCTGAATAATCACTCTGTTAATGGAAAGCATACACAGAAGAGGAGCACCTTTAGCCAAAGGGTATCAGTGGAATGTACTGCGTAGCGTACCCTCGGTAAAACTACTTGTAGGCACTTGTGTCAAATAATCAGTTTGTTCTACGTTGGACCGACGTGTACTCCGTCAAGCCCCAGTTATCTATGGTTCTCCGCCATTTCCTATCGCATGTATGTCAATTGTACTAGCGCTCTCGTGTTAACCTAACTGCGCTCCTAACGATATCGCAGAATCGCTGTAAAAGACACCCATTCTGCTACCAGTATACAATGGACAGGTGTAACAATGCCTGCGTGTGGTGTGGAGGGCTACGGGAAAAACAGCCCTTTCCCTCGCCTTCTTCCTCCTGTCGGCTTCCAATGGTGAATTGTATTGGACATCCGAAAAATGTTGCCCCCCTGTAATAGAGTCGCTGTAGCATAATACGTGACAGTTTCATTGGCCTGAGCGCAGCATCTCAGTATTCCTATTACAACCAATCTCGTTATGCTATTTTGTAAACATCTCTATAGCAAAGCCTCAATATTTTCGGAACTCTGTCGATTGCTATTGTTTTCGCCTGCTGGCGTTTGCGCTTCGTAGTTGAAAACTGGCAATAAGGCTGCCAGATGTCAGGGATCAACTTTCGCCGGCTCAACTAATTCATTGTCTGCTTTGCTGTTTTGTGTTCGGATACTCCTGTTCGAGTTCTACGGTTCTGTTACATTGGTGCGCTATATTTTCCACTAATATGTTTGATTCCATGACCATCTTTTGCAGTGGTCAGAAGAAAACAATAATAACTGTATATTTTCCAGTTACGCTTAACTATGGTGTTTGTGTCGTCATGAGACGTGAAATGTCAGCGGCGATTTCAAATGTTGTGAAATTACATGGTGGTGCTAAGGCCACTGTGGTTTTGTCGTCTTGTACGGAGCGCCGCGTGGAGGCAAAGAGGAAGGCCCTGGGACTGCAAGACAGAATGTTGTGGAGCAGCCGGATAGGACGCACACGAAGAGGCGCATGGGTAGTAATAGCCGTTGGCAGATTCGCGGCAAACAACACGAGTATATTGTCCTGTAGGGTGGAATTAGGGGGCATCCGGTGCTGTTTTGGTGTCCAGCAGTCTATTCTTCGCTGGTTTTAGAGGTCACGAACTGGAGCAGCGTATTGTGCCGGGAGAGTGTGTTTTACGTAAGGCTCTTCCCTGGGTGCAGAGAGAGTTGTCGTAACGTCTGCCCACTACATGGCCGGTACTGTATTTACAGAAAAGAGCAGACGTTAGTAATGGGTGACGTACATGAGCCGTTAATTTCTTTAACGTTTGACTATATAATTATTTAACGTTTGACTATATAATTATTACATTATGGTTAACTGATTATGGGTAATTGACCACGCCTGCCTCTGAGTGCATGGGCTAGATTTATTTTGGACTGTTCGTGCAGTGAAGCAAATTTTATATGTCATTAGTGATGCTTGTAAATCCGGATAATGTAATTGATTAGGGGTAAATTAGGCTTGGCGATAACTGTGGTTCTGTATCACTCTATAGTTTGGCAGGGGCTGTGGGCACAATTAACTAGAGCAACGTCCATGTGTATTTTGCATCCATTGGGTAATGTGATTTTATCTAGCCGTCTGGTTTCATTTGCCTTACTCTAATTACGAATCTTTCACAACCTTTCTCAGTCCATTTTTATTCAATAATTTGGCCTAGTGCAAGCTAATTGTCTCTTTCTTAACATTATGTTTACTATCCCGTTTGGATTAAAATTATTCTTTCAAACAGTTTAGCATTCTGTGTTGACTGACCAAGCTGTGTTATGTTACTAAATGTTTGTTTGTATTCACCACACTGGTGGATGATTTAAATTTTATTATAAAGGTTCTAAATTTATTCTAAACTGAAAATCCTTGCACGTTGACAATTAAAATGTTAAAATCTATGTTCACTCACAGCTCAATCTAGCACGACCACTTCCAACTACACAACGCAAGAAGAGCATTGGCAGCGCGTGGTACGGAGTGAGTGATATGACAACTAACTTTTAGAAATTTTTTTTTTTTTGGTAGTTGTAAGAACTTGGGTCTTGCCATCTTTTTCGGAAAATACTACTATGTTGTGATTTCCATTTTGGTACAACCAGAACGGCATCATTGAACTGATGGATTTCAGGAAGTACGAATTACGCTATGAACTGGAAATTCATAATGCCAGCATCGTAATAGCGTATCTCAGCTGCTGCAATGGCTGTGAAAGGTATTCAACCACCCCATGGTCCCATCGTACCTGCAGCTGGCAGAGGTGGATGCAGCTGTCTTCCATATATGGGTGGCACAGACAGAGTTCTAAACTGTAATTGCTGTGTTACAAGTTAGTGATACATCACGTTCACAGATTGTCAGAGCTTTGGCGCGAGTCTCAATTATGCTAACAGAATTGTGGATTTGCGCAGCGTCAACGGGGTAGAAGAATTTAGTAATCGGTCACGTTCTTACAAGATCAAGTCACGGGGTTACAAGAGCTGGCACAGGCACAGGGTGACAATTATCGAACTATTTGAAATAAAATCGTCATAACTTCTGAACGTTTAACTGTTGTAGTGTGTTACTAATTTACGTTGTGCTTCATGTATTTCCATAACTGTCATCCTGCATTTTTGAATAAGGTAATGGTACGTGTTATGGATAGTAAAATCTCTGCCATGGAGAACATGTGGTGTGGTAAAGCTGTGGTTTCTGCATCAATTGAGGGTATGCCTGAAATACTTATTAAGCTGCCCAACCACTTGGTAGGATTTTTCCGTGATGCAGGTGTCCCGCCGGTTAGGACATTGAAGAAACATTACTTTTCATCCTCGAATAACACGCTAAGGAAGAGGCGTTCGGATTAAAATATTTTCGTTTTTATGGATTGTTAGTCCCAGTGGTTTATGGCCGTTTAGAACAGGTTCTACGGTAGGCTATGGGGATAAAATTGCCTTTTTCACGAATTTTGTGATCTAATTTATAACAAACATCTGTTTAATAGACCTCGATATGAATTAAAGGGAAAACTGTACTCGCGGTCCACCCCGCGCGGATGTTAAATACTCCACACATGAACATGTGACCGTGGCAGTGTTGTTCGCTTTAGAAGAGTTCAAGATTTATTTTGAACCCCATAAATTTCAACTGTAAACTGGCAACCAAGCTCACAGTTTGTCCTCGCAAGACCAAGGCAGATTGGGTGGATATTCATGTGGGCGGTTAGGATCTCAGAATTTCATTTCAAGTCAGACATATTCGTGGAATGGAGGATGTAGTGGCTGACGGTCTTAGTCGTATGTTTGATAAGGAGTACAGTGGGAAATCGTGGAAAAGGGACAAGTTCAGTTTTTAACACCGATTAGGGGAAGACGGTGACCTCTATTTTGAATGGGCTCCCACTCTTTTTTAAGGATGTAACAGAACAACAAGATATGAATCAGCAGCTTTATCCAATTAAAGAGCAGTTGAAAAGAGCCAGAGAATGAGACGATGTGTTCCAAGGAGAAATTTTTTGTGTTCCTTGCCTCAGGGACGTCGGGGAGACAAGATGGTACTTCTGTCTGAACTAGTTCCACGTCTGTTCAAATACTATCAAGAAACATCCACAGATTGCCACTTAGGGAATTCGAATACACGGATGAAGATTCACGAAAAGTTTATTTCGAGGTTTCATCCTGATTCTTCGTCTATCGGCATCAGGTTTTGTTACGGGGAAGAAGTGCCACCACGAGATGTACGCGTCCGAGTCGATTAAAAATGCAGCGAAATGAAATGGTGGCGCCCCATTGCTGCTGTAGTCCTCTCTCCCTTTAAGGGTGTGTGCTGGTATCGACAATGGCGTCCACAGGCAATAAGGATGGTTCGGAGTGACTGCAGGACAGAATGTTGTGGAGTAACCGAGTAGGACAGACTTAAAGAGTCACCTGCTGCTGGCACGTTTGCGATGGGCAACTCGAGCGTACGGTGCTGAAGGGTGGAATCACGGAATGTCGTGCGTTGGTTTGGTGTCCAACAGTCTGTTCCTTGGTGTTCCTGCAGAACACGAACTGTTGCAGCATCTTGAGCTAACTGAGTGTCTGTCACATATGGCGCTTCTCTGGGCGCAGAGCAATTTGTCGTTAAGTCTGCCCTCTGTGCAGCCGGTATTTTGTTTACAGGAAAGTGTTGACATTAGTAGTGTGTGCTATTTATAGGCCGTTACTCGCTGTAAAGGTTGACTATATGATTTTTGCACTGTTATTAACTGATTTGCGGGTAACTGATCATGCCAGCTGTGGCGCTGTTCCCTCTCGGCCCGATGGTGATGGGTGTCCCAGTCGAGACGAACTGGAACGGCGTCCGTCTATCACGACAACGCCAGTCTGTAATTATTAAAAAAAACTCCTTGCGTGGTTTGGTTACTTTCAGACACTGTATCTCGAAAATGATATCACTGTCTCGATGGAGCAGCGCATCGGAGCGTGTGCGCCGCCCTTCCTTGTTCAAATGGTTCAGATGGCTCTGAGCACCATGGGACTTAACATCTGAGGTCATCAGTCCCCTAGAACTTACAACTACTTAAACCTAACTAACCTACGGACATCACACACATCCAGGCCCGAGGCAGGATTCAAACCTGCCACCGTAGCAGTCGCACAGTTCCAGACTGAAGCGCCTAGAACTACTCGGCCAATCCGGCGGGCCCCTTGCTTGTAATGAAAGCAATTGTGTTCGTTGTCTGTCGATCTTCTTCACTTATAAATGTAGCGACTGCACCACTCGATAACGCGATACCTCTACTGACCTGAAATAACCAAAAGTCCTTTGCTTGTTCCCAACAGACCCTGCAGTTTACGCGAAATTGCTGACTATAGTTCTTATGCCCGGTTTGAGAATGATTATTCAAACGTCAAAAAATAGTGTATTGAATCATCATTTCATCACCCAAGCCGAGGCCACATTATAAATTTTGCGAGGATATAAAGTTGTTAATTATTATTCCGTCGTCAAGACGTCGCTACGCCGCGTATTCAACAGCTACACGAGGTAACTACAGAGATACCACACCCTTGAGCAATGTTCAGAATGCGTCGTAATTTTGGTGTAAAGTTATTGCTGTTCACATTTAAATTATCACTAATTCACTTGGCACTTTTACATTATCAGAATAATCAGTTACTTTCACGAATACACTCTAAATGTCCGTGAAATGATGTAGGCGACACGGAAAGTTAAAGTTGAGTTAAGGTTTATTGTTATTCGTAATTATTGTCTGTGCCGAGGCCTGTGGGCACAATTAACTGGACAACTTTCAGGTGTATTCGTGTCTCTTGTATGTGTATTTATTTAGCCCTCATGTTCCATTTGCCTTGAGTTTCCATGAATCTTTTGGTTTCAGATTTTTTATTATAAGACTTCAAATTAATTGTCTTATTTTTGGCATGATGGTTATTATTCGTTTTGTCTTTCGGGGCTTGTTGTGTCACTTTTGATTTTAAGTAATCATTTTAATCACTTTGGCACTCTACCTTGATTGAGCAAAGTATGTGTTACTAAATGTTTGCTTTTATTAGCCACTCTTGTGGGTGACTTAAGTTTTCTATGAAGGTTCTACATTTATTGAAAACTGAAAATTCTTGCATGTTCTTAAATAAAATGCGAAAGTTTATTTTAACTCATGCATCAACGTAGCCCTATCACTTTCCTGTAGCACTTCAGCGTTATATCTTCGGCTTATTGCTTACGAAAATATGTAATGCCTGCTTCCATAGCCGGCCGCAGTGGCCGCGCGGTTCTGGCGCTGCAGTCTGGAACCGCGAGACCGCTACGGTCGCAGGTTCGAATCCTGCCTCGGGCATGGATGTGTGTGATGTCCTTAGGTTAGTTAGGTTTAACTAGTTCTAAGTTCTAGGGGACTAATGACCTCAGCAGTTGAGTCCCATAGTGCTCAGAGCCATTTGAACCATTTGAACCTGCTTCCATATTTCACACAATTTTACTGTTCACATCCGTTTTCTTACAATTTTTTTAAATTTACTACGCCAAGAGCTACAGCTGAAAATTTTTGTGGTGCAGTCGGTAAATCACAGTACATGAGAGAAACAGATGCCAAAATCCTGCGGTTTACAATGGCTTAACTGAATAAGAGGAAGTGTGTGCGCTGTGACCCATTTCAGGAGGCACTTGCGCAGAACCAGATGTAATAAACTACTTAACCAGAAGCCACCGACGCCATGAGCACACAAACGAAGAATTTGATGAGTATTGTTCTGGAAGTATCACTACACTGAAAAGATAATTTGATTTAATATTACTTACATGTGAACAAATCATTCACTCAATGCCGACACACTCGCATTAACGGTAATGATTTTAGAACAAAACCATTTTGTTCTTGAAGGAATGGTTCGTAGGTGAACAGACGGATATTGGTGTGCAACAGGTGCAATATTTCGGGAAGCCACAGCGATACCATCATCAGCTGTGCTGATGAACTGCCAACCTGGGAGCTGACGCTTTCCCCATTCCCTTTCACCTGCCACTCCAACGGCGACGCTCGTCCAGAAGTGGTACGCAGCTACCGTCCCCTCTTAACTTCATTTACTTCGTGACCATCAGCCCTAATGTTCTGTTTCTCGCTGTTCATATTTCTGCTACTTTTCATTACTTTCGTCTTTCTTCGATTTACTCTCATTCCAGGTTCTGTACTGTTTAGACTGCTCATACTATTCAGCAGATCCTCTAATTCTTCTTCACTTTCAGTCAGGATGTCAATGTCATCAGTGAATCTTATCACTGACACCCTTTCAACTTAAGATTTAATTCCACTCTTGAACTTTTCGTTTCCCTAACTGCTTCTTCGATATATAGGTCTAACAGTAAGGGCGAAAGACTACATCCCTGTCTTACACTCTTTATAATCCGAGCACTTTGTTCTTGGTCTTCCACTCTTATTGTTCCCTCTTGACTCTTGTACATATTATTTGTTACCCATCTCTCGTTTTTCGTCGCGGCGAGATCTATTTACGAAATTTCAGTCACCAACTTTCTCTTCCGAATGCGAAAATATTTTGTTGAGCCCAACCTACATAGGTAGGAATGATCATCAAAATAAAATAAGAGAAATCAGAGCTCGAACAGAAAGGTTTAGGTGTTCGTTTTTCCCGCGCGGTGTTCGGGAGTGGAATGGTAGGGAGATAGTATGATTGTGGTTCGATGAACCCTCTGCCAAGCACTTAAATGTGAATTGCAGAGTCATCATGTAGATGTAGATAACTTTTATTCTCTACAGAATTTCTAATATTTTGCATCATTTGATATTGTCGAAGACTTTTTCCAGGTCGATAAATCCTATGAATATATCTTGATTTTTCTTATGTCTTGCTTCCTTCATCGAGTGCAACGTTAGAACTGCTTCTCTGGTGCTCAGATCCTTCGTATGGTCATAATCCATTCCGTGTAATTCCGTTAGGCTGTTTTCCACGACTACTAACTTTGCAGACTACTGCAGTGCCGCTGGTGTTCGTGTCAGTGTCCTTCGACAGTTGCAGTTTCTAATCTATGTATGTCATGTCACACTGGCAAATAAGCGCCAGACTTCTGTAGTTCGAGGTCATCCTCGATATTATGAAACAGCGCTCGTGTTTTATCAGATGGCCGGAAAAATAGCCTTGACTTGGTGTTTCCAGAGAACTCGTCCTATCTTTCCGCATAATGCACTGTAAAATGGCATAAACACAGTTTCCGCATATTTGTGGGATTCTGCTTTGTCCAGCAATGGTTGTACAGTTGATGTAGGACATAGGGCTCTCCAAATTCGCCAGTCTGTATAGCCCTTCTTCCAGAACCCCTTTCTCCGGTGCACTTGATAACGTCATTCTGCAGACGCAGCCGGCTGCTACTTCCTCGTCAGACACGTCCTTCTCAGCAGTTATAGACAAGAAAGTGTGACGAACGCTTCATACCGCTATAGACACAGGGCTTCTAAGATCCGATCGTGAATTCTTGGTTAAAAATTAGCAAAATTAAAAAAAAAAGTTACGCACTAAATAGAAACTACTACTTTTTTGTATGCAGTCCATTAACCCTTGCAGTACCGTGCAGGGAGAGGAGGTTTCTTTGTGCCCACCTTTTGAAATTATTGCAGTCTGGTCCGTTACTTTATGTTTCGAAATTTTGAAAAACTAAATATTTACTGTCTTTAATGAATTCTTCTACCAGAGTCCATAAATATTTAAGTTCTTGCGTCAAACTTAATCCAAATATTCAGCTCTTAGTCGATTGTCACTTTCCCAGTGCATGTCATATTCAGGATTTTCAGGTTCAGGACCGAACTCTCACATCAGTGTCTCTTTAAAAAGTATGTTGCGAGCAAGAGTCAAAAGCAGTTGACGAGATACACATTTTTAATTTTTTTTTGGGAGGGCATAAATGGACCTCCGACCCTTCTTGTGAGTAACCGTTACTGAAAGTATGTTGATGTTGCTTAGAGAATTCCAAAAGATATTTTAGTGGTGAAGACACTACTAGCACGTCTTTACATCTTTAAATCTATGTTATTAATATAAGTCAACAACCAACTAATTTTGTATTTTCCCATTTTTTTTTAGCGTGGGTATGAAGTTCCCCAGCAACCCCCCCCCCCCCCCCCCCCCCCCATCATTATGGAAAATGCTTTAGTGTTGTTCGGTTTAATATTTCTGCTAGTGACATTTATCAATGAAATATGATACTTCGGAAGCTCTTAATAAATTGAATGTGTGGACGGTGTGAATCGAATTCTTGTTTTGTATTTCAGAGGAGAATAAATAATGTAACTGAAAGTACATTAACATCTCGACTGATCATAGCGGAGAGAATTGACTTCACCGTATTTATTCTACAAACAGTAATTCTGAATGGGATTCCTTATGTTCTTAGCGGTTATTAGCAATGTCAATTATATGATTTTCAAATTGACAACATTTATAAATAAACGCTGTTCCCATGTAACTACGTAAGTCACCTGAAGGAATCTTGTTAAAAAGTTTCTCGTAATAAAACGAGAACTAGTTCTGTACCTTAATAATGGAAAATATAGAAAATTCGGATGCGATTAGTTCCAAATAAAGTCAAAGCTTCCTATTCCAGAACCTTCTCTAATGTAGCTACATTTGCTAAGAAGGACTATCGCGTTGTATATGTTACAACATTCCTTGACGCTTACATTGGTTGATACTGATTCTTTAGAAAGTTAAAGTTCCTAACGAATAGTCTTGAGCTGTTATACCAGTTCATGCTGCCAAAAGAATTGTGATTCATGTTTTTCTTTTCGAAGCAGCAGTGGAAATGTGATGCAATAATAGTGATGCAATGAAGCAGTTTTTTTGAATCTATCGTTGTTCAACAACAAGCGATACATACTGAGTAGGGATTTCTCTTCACAGGTGAAACTGAAGTGTGGAAGTCTGAGTGGTATCGTTTATGACTCTTCATCTTGTGGGTTACGTCTCTCTGTGGTATTAGTGTGTATTATTCTTTATTGCGGTAAAGAAAAAACCACTTTGCTAGAATGTCAGGAATTTAATTGTCAAGTGCGTTATAGGATCTTAACCAACTAATTGGAAACTGGTGTTCTTTCGTGGTCAAGCTGCGATAGTAAGAGTCACAGCCTCCACTAAAATACAATAAATAGTTACAAACGTACTGAGATATGTTTTAACTCGAAACAGTGTGGTGAACGCAGTCTCTGGTAACTGCTGACTGTGACGTCAGAGCAAGGAACATGCGTTTTGTGCTTGGTCGACATGACTGCAGCTTCCCTGTATGCCAGTGCCCTATGAATCCAGTAATGTGTTCAGTACGAGTGGAGCTTTTATTTCAACCAATCACGGCTATTATTCAAGTACTTCATAATATGGGGGCCTGTCCGGCATCTGTCCAACGCAGTCACTGAGAAGGTCATTGCGCTCATGTGGCAAAGGAACCTTGCATCGTAATTCAGAATAATATAGGCACTGCAATATCGTATTTTCATCAATTACTGGTTCAAGTGGACCAGAGGACCCAGTCCATTCCATGTAAACGCAGGCCACACCATTATGAAACCACCAGCAGCTTGCACAGTGCATTGTTGACACCCCTTACCAACCGGTATCGGGACTCATGTGACCAGGCCACGATTTTCCATTCGTTTAGAGTCCAACCGATATTGTCATGAGCCCAGCAGAGGCGCTGCAGGCCATGTCGTGCTGTGCTGTTAACATAGGCACTCGCGAACATCTTCTCCTACCATAGTTCATTAACGCCAAATTTCGCTGCATTGTTTCGTCGGAAGTCCGACATTGATTTCTGCGTCTATTTTACGCAGTGTTGCTTGTCTGTTAGCGCCGACGACTAGACAAACGCCACTTCTGTCGGTCGTTAGGTTAAGGCCATCGGCCCCTGCATTGTCTGTGGTGTGAGGTAATTTCTGAAACTTAATTTTCTCGGCACATTCTTGATACTGTGAATCTCGGAATACTGAATTCCCAACGGCTTCCGAAATAAAATGTCCCATAGCTTAACATCTTTCCCGTCGTGCGGCCATAACTGCGTCGGAAGCCTTTTCACATGGATCACCTGAGCACACATGACAGCTCCGCCAATGAACTGCCCTTTTATACCTTGTGTAAGCAATACTACAGCCATCTGTATTTGTGCGTATCGCTTCTCACTGTCACCTCAGTGTATAATAATGGACGTCTCTGAAATATACCGTCTTTTCGGACTCTGTTTCTTGTAAATGTACAAGAGATGATGTTGACATTGAAAAAGCACTTACATGACCGGACTGCAGTTTCAGCAGTAACGTATCGTCAGCGGTAGGAAGATGGCAACATGGGTGCATATATGATATCAAAGTGATATACAGATTAATTAAACCGATCAATTACTAATTACTTACCCCCCCTAACCATGTCCACTCCCCCCCACCCCCCCGGAAGACGTCATGTGTTTTGCCTGGACTCGAACCCTGGTTCTCCTGGACAGAAATCCCAAGTGCACCCCCCTAACACACTCATACCACAAGAGGCGCTTGGAATTGGCAAAAATTAAGAATGGCGGTACCCCTTCAGAGCAGTTCTAACCTATGGGACAGAAGCGTGGAGCTCAACGAAAACAGAACACCACCATTTACAAGTGTTTGAGAATAAAGTTTATTGAAAAATCTTTGTTCCGTATTATGACAATGAATCACAATGCTGGAAGAGAAGACGCAACATAGAAAACCACTAGCTGTCACAACAACCAACGATAGTAAACATGATAAATGGCAGAAGAGTGACATGGGCTGGCCCTGATGAGAAGGAAAGAAGAACAAATTCTGTTAAGAATATTCAGGGAGAAGCCATATGGCAAAAGACCAAGGGGGAGATCAAGGAGTACTTGGCGCAATGACATTGATTGCATATACGAAAGATTGGGAATAAATAACTGGCATGAGGCAGCAAAAGACAAGGGCATCTGGAGGAAGCATGTGAGATCGCCACGGGAGCTCCGAGTCCTTTAGAAGCCTACTGCTGCTGCTACTACTACTACCACTGCTACTACTACTACTACTACTACTACTACTACTACTACTTGATTATAGGAGACACACTGATGTTAAATACAAACGTTACAGTGCTGTGCTCGGAACGCCTGGGTTACTAGAGGTGTGGTAGCCGAGTTCCGCAGGAGGTCGCTGCTGACCCTTTAGACAAACAACCCACAGTCAAGACAGGCCACATTCATCACGGTTTTGTTTTGAGGGATGCTGGCGTCACGCTCTGTTGTGTGTGTAGCTTTTGTCGGCGTCGATAACACTGACTGTCCAGCCATATGCTTGCGGGGACACATTGTACTGAAGACACTGCGGTGTGAGGCTGGCCTGGGGTCTGTGGTCGTTTTAGGCAGAAAGATTCCTGCTTTCCAAGCAGCCAACTTTAGTAAAAGCCATCTGGAGTGTTTTCCGGAATTTCGTTGTTGTTCCAGAAGGGTCCAATCTCTCCGAGAAATACTTCTCACAGATTGCAAGAAAGTGTTGCTTTGGCGTTAAGTAAAAGTGTTCTCCAGCTCAGAACGACGGGCATATTTGAGGCATTCGGGCACGCCTAGTATGTGTGAGGTCGCCGCAGCTGCTCACCCCTAACCGTGGCTGACGCACGTGGGGGTGGGGCTGTGTCGCTAAATTTTAGATGAACAAGTTGCATTTGGGGCTGCCTTCCTTTTATCTTCTATAGTTTAGTTGACTATACATGCTTTTGTGTTGGAAAAGGACCGTCACCTCAACCGCGTCAACATCCTCAGGTGTATGGCGAAAGGCAGGGTAAGGCCATTGGCCATCGAGGTCGTTTGAAAAAGCGATCTACAGCGTTCTCCGCGATTACGTTGTTCTTTCAGAGTGGTCCAGTCTTTCTGAGAAATGCATCTAAAAGATTGCAGGAAGCGTTCTCTTCTTGCCTTTTGTCAATCTGTGACTGATTTTGGCAGACTGGAGGCAGTATATCATTGCCCCAAGAGATCTCTTTGTGCACCATGAGTGGCAACATAGAATAGGCATCTACCCCTACCTACAGTGGGGAGAGGGAGGGAGGGAGGGATGAGGTGCTGAATGGGTGACAGGTAAGATTTCTTCCAAGTTTGTTAGTTCATGAGAGACCAACGAGGACACAACTGCAAGTTCCTGTCGTAATTGTGTTATTTGGACGTTTTATTCCCAATCACCGTTACATATGCTGCACTATAACTTGTTCATTACGAGTTCACTTGTTTTTCACGATAGTTTCGATGTGTAATTAGAGCAGTGTTGCTTTTTTTCCTTCAGTTGTGGTAGCGTATATTGGCGCTGATTACCTGGGCTGCATGGTGTTTGACGAGCAGGAGTCTGTAGCGAACTCTGATGTCAAACAACGGTATATACAGTTCTCAGGTGTGTGTTTGCAGGTAATACACTTACCAATCTCCTCTCTGTCCAACACAAAAGATGAGTGGTATATAAAATACACCAGTGCGCTCACCCCAGAGTTCAAATGGTTCAAATGGCTCTGAGCACTATGGGACTCAACTGCTGAGGTCATAAGTCCCCTAGAACTTAGAACTACTTAAACCTAACGAACCTAAGGACATCACAAACATCCATGCCCGAGGCAGGATTCGAACCTGCGACCGTAGCGGTCGCGCGGTTCCATACTGTAGCGCCTAGAACCGCTCGGCCACACCGGCCGGCTCACCCCAGGGTTAACTTGCCTTGTGTGGCGGATATAGCGTATGTCAGAGGCGGTTCTATGAGATTGTGGTGTGTCGTTCATACCGTTGCGTGGATGATCTACACTCCTGGAAATGGAAAAAAGAACACATTGACACCGGTGTGTCAGACCCACCATACTTGCTCCAGACACTGCGAGAGGGCTGTACAAGCAATCATCACACGCACGGCACAGCGGACACACCAGGAACCGCGGTGTTGCCCGTCGAATGGCGCTAGCTGCGCAGCATTTGTGCACCGCCGCCGTCAGTGTCAGCCAGTTTGCCGTGGCATACGGAGCTCCATCGCAGTCTTTAACACTGGTAGCATGCCGCGACAGCGTGGACGTGAACCGTATGTGCAGTTGACGGACTTTGAGCAAGGGCGTATAGTGGGCATGCGGGAGGCCGGGTGGACGTACCGCCGAATTGCTCAACACATGGGGCGTGAGGTCTCCACAGTACATCGATGTTGTCGCCAGTGGTCGGCGGAAGGTGCACGTGCCCGTCGACCTGGGACCGGACCGCAGCGACGCACGGATGCACGCCAAGACCGTAGGATCCTACGCAGTGCCGTAGGGGACCGCACCGCCACTTCCCAGCAAATTAGGGACACTGTTGCTCCTGGGGTATCGGCGAGGACCATTCGCAACCGCCTCCATGAAGCTGGGCTACGGTCCCGCACACCGTTAGGCCGTCTTCCCCTCACGCCCCAACATCGTGCAGCCCGCCTCCAGTGGTGTCGCGACAGGCGTGAATGGAGGGACGAATGGAGACGTGTCGTCTTCAGCGATGAGAGTCGCTTCTGCCTTGGTGCCAATGATGGTCGTATGCGTGTTTGGCGCCGTGCAGGTGAGCGCCACAATCAGGACTGCATACGACCGAGGCACACAGGGCCAACACCCGGCATCATGGTGTGGGGAGCGATCTCCTACACTGGCCGTACACCACTGGTGATCGTCGAGGGGACACTGAATAGTGCACGGTACATCCAAACCGTCATCGAACCCATCGTTCTACCATTCCTAGACCGGCAAGGGAACTTGCTGTTCCAACAGGACAATGCACGTCCGCGTGTATCCCGTGCCACCCAACGTGCTCTAGAAGGTGTAAGTCAACTACCCTGGCCAGCAAGATCTCCGGATCTGTCCCCCATTGAGCATGTTTGGGACTGGATGAAGCGTCGTCTCACGCGGTCTGCACGTCCAGCACGAACGCTGGTCCAACTGAGGCGCCAGGTGGAAATGGCATGGCAAGCCGTTCCACAGGACTATATCCAGCATCTCTACGATCGTCTCCATGGAAGAATAGCAGCCTGCATTGCTGCGAAAGGTGGATATACACTGTACTAGTGCCGACATTGTGCATGCTCTGTTGCCTGTGTCTATGTGCCTGTGGTTCTGTCAGTGTGATCATGTGATGTATCTGACCCCAGGAATGTGTCAATAAAGTTTCCCCTTCCTGGGACAATGAATTCACGGTGTTCTTATTTCAATTTCCAGATTTGTAATTCAGATTATTGTGAACGAGAATCGGTATTTTCGAGGATCGAGTGAAACCCTTTCTTCTACTTCCTGATGATGAGTTTGCTGTGGACACTCCCAAGTTATCAACAGCCGTAATCACAGCGCCACGCACATATGTTCATGGTTGTTTGAGCACTCAGGGATCCCATCGCTTCAGTACCGTCCCGCCAAATCGGCTGATCGTTAGTCCACAGAAATTGTCTGTGACTATCTGGAAGCGTGGGTGATACGTAGCAATCAATATTACCTCAGAATGAGATTTTCACTCTGCAGCGGAGTGTGCGCTGATATGAAACTTCCTGGCAGATTAAAACTGTGTGCCGGACCGAGACTCGAACTCGGGGCCTTTGCCTTTCGCGGGCAAGTGCTCTACCAACAGAGCTAGCCAAGCACGACTCACGCCCCGTCCTCACAGCTTTACTTCCGCCAGTACCTCGTCTCCTACCTTCCAAACTTTGCCGAAGGTCTCCTGCGAACCTGGTAGAGCACTTGCTCACAAAGGCAAAGGTCCCGAGTTCGAGTCTCCGTCCGGCACACAGTTTTAATCTGCCAGGAAGTTTAATATTACTTCATTCTGGTATCTCTGAGGCACCTAAGAATCAATGAACGGCTTCAGTTTGATATGAATCACCTGAATAAACTATTAGCCTGTCCTCCATGTTCAGTTGAGGCCATTATGACCGGTAGAGGCGACATTACACGATATTATCATCAGGTCTCCTGTGTGTAGTTAACTTCTTGTACGGTGTGCTTATGTGTGACAATGAATAACAAGTTCCAGAAGAGAAACGCAGGGCACTGCAGTAACGAAACACATGGACAGAAATCTGATAGACCACACAAGCGTATAGCAAGATTCGTATCCGCTACTCTTCCGTTACTAACCGCTCATCTTAGCGTATTGGGCCAAGTTGGGCGGCAGTTGTAAGGTAAACGATCGCAAAGTCGTGGGTGGTAGGAGCGAGAGGCGAGCAGCTGCCTCAGCTACTGGGACCCCGACTCATTAGGCAGCAAAATTATCAGGCCGCCCTCCGTCTCAGCCACCCGCCCGCAACGAGCTGCAAAGTGGCGCTGCGAAAAATTTGTAATTTATAAGACGAACACTGCCGTTCATAATCTACAAAATTAAGTACCCTTTGACATCACAGCGCCAGTTTCCCGGAGGCGCAATCGAATTATCTCGGCTATTAACTTACCGGCGCGGATAATTTCGTACCCTTAGTAATTAGCGTTGATAAGAAAGCAGAGGGGTATCGTACCTTCCGGTGCTAGAAAGCGGCGCCGTTCAGTTGTGACATGAGGAAGCGAGAAAGACGCTAGGAGAGCAAAGCATACGCTGTTATCGGAATTTATTCGTCAGAGAACGAACAACGTCCCTGAAAGAGGCAGGAAATTGCAAAGGTACACGATGCATTACAACGAGCTGACAGTTGCCGGGATAATATATAAAATGTGACAGAACTTTCACCTAAAACATTAACAAAACAAATGTGTGTGAAATCTTATGGGACTTAACTGCTAAGGTCATCAGTCCCTAAGCTTACACACTACTTAACCTAAATTATCCTAAGGACAAGCAGACACACCCAGGCCCGAGGGAGGACTCGAACCTCCGCCAGGACCAGCCGCACCGTCCATGACTTCAGCGCCCTAGAACGCTCGGCTAATCCGGCACGGACCTAAAATATTGACATGTTGCTTATCGTATCAGTGTGCTCCCTGCCGCCGTTGGATAAGCAGCTGAGCAGCAAGTCGTATACTCCTAGCTCACTCGTTTGTTTCATAGTTAAATTCTTAATTTCTTTGCGTGTTTTTGGTACTTGCATTGTTTAATTCATAAATTTCGGGCGTATTATAGTATTTGAGAGTTGTAGCATCGCGTTTTAGTACCTGAATAGTGTAAATTCGCGTAGTCGTTTGTCTACTGTTTTTGTTTTGAACGGCCAGTGTCGGTTGGTCACAGTCAGTGTGCTCCCTGCCGCCGTTGGATAAGCAGCTGAGCAGCAAGTCGTATACTCCTAGCTCACTCGTTCGTTATATAGTTTAATTCTTAATTTCTTTGCGTGTTTTTGGTACTTGCATTGTTTAATTCATAAATTTCGGGCGTATTATAGTATTTGAGAGTTGTAGCATCGCGTTTTAGTACCTGAATAGTGTAAATTCGCGTAGTCGTTTGTCTACTGTTTTTGTTTTTGAACGGCCAGTGTCGGTTGGTCACAGTCAGTGTGCTCCCTGCCGCCGTTGGATAAGCAGCTGAGCAGCAAGTCGTATACTCCTAGCTCACTCGTTTGTTACATAGTTTAATTCTTAATTTCTTTGCGTGTTTTTGGTACTTGCATTGTTTAATTCATAAATTTCGGGCGTATTATAGTATTTGAGAGTGTAGCATCGCGTTTTAGTACCTGAATAGTGTAATTTCGCTTAGTCTCCTTCCGCCGCCGAGCAGTGTCAGCAGTGCGCAAGTAGCAGCATTACTGCATTTACTAGGCAATCTTGTATTTTAATAACCGTTTAAATTTTGTCGATTTGTTTGCGCTCTCTGTAGATTAGTTCAGACGTTTTTTTTTTTTTTACAGTTTTTAGCATGGATAGGGACTGCAACTGCTGTGTTCGGATGCAGGCTGAGTTGGCATCCCTTCGCTCCCAGCTTCAGGCAGTGTTGGCTTCGGTCACACAGCTTGAGGCTGTTGCCAATGGGCATCACTGTGGGGGTCCGGATGGGGGTTTGACGGGGACGGCCAGCTCGTCCCACGCATCCCCTGATCGGACTACGACTGTGGTTGCCCGGGATACTGCCCGCATTGAGGCTGATTCCTCACCTGTGGTAGAGTGGAAGGTCGTTTCAAGGTGTGGCAGGGGGTGAAAGACATTCCGGAGGGCTGAACGGAAAGCCTCTCCAGTTTGTCTGACGAACCGGTTTCAGGCTCTGTCTCAGGCTGATACTGATCTTCGGCCTGACATGGCTGCTTGTCCTGTTCCAGAGGTTGCCCCTCAGTCTGCAAGATCCGGGCAGTTGCAGAGGGTGGGCTTACTGGTAGTTGGGAGCTCCAACGTCAGGCGCGTAATGGGGCCCCTTAGGGAAATGGCAGCAAGAGAGCGGAAGAAAACCAATGTGCACTCCGTGTGCATACCGGGGGGAGTCATTCCAGATGTGGAAAGGGTCCTTCCGGATGCCATGAATGGTACAGGGTGCACCCATCTGCAGGTGGTCGCTCATGTCGGCACCAATGATGTGTGTCGCTATGGATCGGAGGAAATCCTCTCTGGCTTCCGGCGGCTATCTGATTTGGTGAAGACTGCCAGTCTCGCTAGCGGGATGAAAGCAGAGCTCACTATCTGCAGCATCGTCGACAGGACTGACTGCGGACCTTTGGTACAGAGCCGAGTGGAGGGTCTGAATCAGAGGCTGAGACGGTTCTGCGACCGTGTGGGCTGCAGATTCCTCGACTTGCGCCATAGTGTGGTGGGGTTTCGGGTTCCGCTGGATAGGTCAGGAGTCCACTACACGCAACAAGCGGCTACACGGGTAGCAGGGGTTGTGTGGCGTGGGCTGGGCGGTTTTTTAGGTTAGATGGCCTTGGGCAAGTACAGAAAGGGCAACAGACTCAATGGGTGCGGGGCAAAGTCAGGACATGAGGGGACCAAGCAGCAATCGGTATTGTAATTGTCAACTGTCGAAGCTGCGTTGGTTAAGTACCGGAACTTCAAGCGCTTATAGAAAGCACCGAAGCTGAAATCGTTATAGTTACAGAAAGCTGGCTTAAGCCAGAGATAAATTCTGGCGAAATTTTTACAAAGGTACAGACGGTGTTTAGAAAGGATAGATTGCATGCAACCGGTGGTGGAGTGTTCGTCGCTGTTAGTAGTAGTTTATCCTGTAGTGAAGTAGAAGTGGATAGTTCCTGTGAATTATTATGGGTGGAGGTTACACTAAACAACCGAACTAGGTTAATAATTGGCTCCTTTTACCGACCTCCCGACTCAGCAGCATTAGTGGAAGAACAACTGAGAGAAAATTTGGAATACATTTCACATAAATTTTCTCAGCATGTTATAGTCTTAGGTGGAGATTTCAATTTACCAGATATAGACTGGGACACTCAGATGTTTAGGACGGGTGGTAGGGACAGAGCATCGAGTGACATTATACTGAGTGCACTGTCCGAAAATTACCTCGAGCAATTAAACAGAGAACCGACTCGTGGAGATAACATCTTGGACCTACTGATAACAAACAGATCCGAACTTTTCGACTCTGTATGTACAGAACAGGGAATCAGTGATCATAAGGCCGTTGCAGCATCCCTGAATATGGAAGTTAATAGGAATATAAAAAAAGGGAGGAAGGTTTATCTGTTTAGCAAGAGTAATAGAAGGCAGATTTCAGACTACCTAACAGATCAAAACGAAAATTTCTGTTCCGACACTGACGATGTTGAGTGTTTATGGAAAAAATTTAAGGCAATCGTAAAATGCGTTTTAGACAGGTACGTGCCGAGTAAAACTGTGAGGGATGGGAAAAACCCACCGTGGTACAACAACAAAGTTAGGAAACTACTGCGAAAGCAAAGAGAGCTCCACTCCAAGTTTAAACGCAGCCAAAACCTCTCAGACAAACAGAAACTAAACGATGTCAAAGTTAGCGTAAGGAGGGCTATGCGTGAAGCGCTCATTGAATTCGAAAGTAAAATTCTATGTACCGACTTGACAGAAAATCCTAGGAAGTTCTGGTCTTACGTTAAATCAGTAAGTGGCTCGAAACAGCATATCCAGACACTACGGGATGATGATGGCATTGAAACAGAGGATGACACGCGTAAAGCTGAAATACTAAACACCGTTTTCCAAAGCTGTTTCACAGAGGAAGACCGCACTGCAGTTCCTGCTCTAAATCCTCGCACAAACGAAAAAATGGCTGACATCGAAATAAGTGTCCAAGGAATAGAAAAGCAACTGGAATCACTCAATAGAGGAAAGTCCACTGGACCTGACGGGATACCAATTCGATTCTACACAGAGTACGCGAAAGAACTTGCCCCCCTTCTAACAGCCGTGTACCGCAAGTCTCTAGAGGAACGGAGGGTTCCAAATGATTGGAAAAGAGCACAGATAGTCCCAGTCTTCAAGAAGGGTCGTCGAGCAGATGCGCAAAACTATAGACCTATATCTCTGACGTCGATCTCTTGTAGAATTTTAGAACATGTTTTTTGCTCGCGTATCATGTCATTTCTGGAAACCCAGAATCTACTATGTAGGAATCAACATGGATTCCGGAAACAGCGATCGTGTGAGACCCAACTCGCTTTATTTGTTCATGAGACCCAGAAAATATTAGATACAGGCTCCCAGGTAGATGCTATTTTTCTTGACTTCCGGAAGGCGTTCGATACAGTTCCGCACTGTCGCCTGATAAACAAAGTAAGAGCCTACGGAATATCAGACCAGCTGTGTGGCTGGATTGAAGAGTTTTTAGCAAACAGAACACAGCAAGTTGTTATCAATGGAGAGACGTCTACAGACGTTAAAGTAACCTCTGGCGTGCCACAGGGGAGTGTTATGGGACCATTGCTTTTCACAATATATATAAATGACTTAGTAGATAGTGTTGGAAGTTCCATGCGGCTTTTCGCGGATGATGCTGTAGTATACAGAGAAGTTGCAGCATTAGAAAATTGTAGCGAAATGCAGGAAGATCTGCAGCGGATAGGCACTTGGTGCAGGGAGTGGCAACTGACCCTTAACATAGACAAATGTAATGTATTGCGAATACATAGAAAGAAGGATCCTTTATTGTATGATTATATGATAGCGGAACAAACACTGGTAGCAGTTACTTCTGTAAAATATCTGGGAGTATGTGTGCGGAACGATTTGAAGTGGAATGATCATATAAAATTAATTGTTGGTAAGGCGGGTACCAGGTTGAGATTCATTGGGAGAGTGCTTAGAAAATGTAGTCCATCAACAAAGGAGGTGGCTTACAAAACACTCGTTCGACCTATACTTGAGTATTGCTCATCAGTGTGGGATCCGTACCAGATCGGTCTGACGGAGGAGGTAGAGGAGATCCAAAGAAGAGCGGCGCGTTTCGTCACAGGGTTATTTGGTAACCGTGATAGCGTTACGGAGATGTTTAACAAACTCAAGTGGCAGACTCTGCAAGAGAGGCGCTCTGCATCGCGGTGTAGCTTGCTCGCCAGGTTTCGAGAGGGTACTTTTCTGGATGAGGTATCGAATATATTGCTTCCCCCTACTTATACCTCCCGAGGAGATCACGAATGTAAAGTTAGAGAGATTAGAGCGCGCACGGAGGCTTTCAGACAGTCGTTCTTCCCGCGAACCATACGCGACTGGAACAGGAAAGGGAGGTAATGACAGTGGCACGTAAAGTGCCCTCTGCCACACACCGTTGGGTGGCTTGTGGAGTATCAATGTAGATGTAGAATGTAGATGTAGATGTATTTGTTATAAACGTTCAGTAGCAATATTTTCTCGGGATATCCTCCGTCTTTGCAGGCAAATGTAGCTCGCAGTTCCAAGGCAAGTGCCTCGTCAGGAAACCAGGTGCGTGCGTCCAGCGTAGCACTACCACGACTCAGAACTGGACACTCCTAGTTGGCCAGTTTGAAGCAGAATCCTTTGGTGCTGTTTGTAAACAATAAAAATATAAGAAAAATATCGTTTCCTTAATTTAAAATAAAATCAGTAATTCATTAAACTGGTGGCAACGGCCTTGCCGCAGTGGCTACACCGGTTCCCGTGAGATCACCGAAGTTAAGCGCTGTCGGGTGTCGCTGGCACCATCCAGGCCGCCATGCGCTTTTGCCTTTTTTCGGGGTGCACTCAACCTCGTGATGCCAATTGAGGAGCTACTCGACCGAACAGTAGCAGCTTCGGTCAAGAATACCATCATAACGACCGGGAGAGCGGTGTGGCGACCCCACGCCCCTACTATCCGCGTCCTCCACTGAGGATGACACGGCGGTCGGATGGTCCCGGTAGGCCACTCGTGGCCTGACGACGGAGTGTTTAAAAATTCATTAAACTATATTTCGGGTTGAGAAATTTCTCCTTTGTGCTGATGTTATAAAGTTACATTAAAATTTAATCAGATGCGAACACATGTTTTCATTGTCGTCTTACAAATATGATACTTCTATTGGGAGAAAGAAGAATACTCGCGATACATTGTTCGCTTTTCTTTGCAATGTTAGTTCAATATTTGTATTGTGTCTGTTCATTGATTTGACAGCAATGAGTAATTGTAGTGTATTTTTTCTGATGTCTTCCTCACATTTTTGTGTGTGTGTGTGTGTGTGTGTGTGTGTGTGTGTGTGTGTCCTTGTGAAACATGGCGCCATCATTCGATACGACGGCCCATAAGCTTAATTTCTTCTGACAGACGGTTACCATCAATAGCGTTACACGAACTAACACCTCGGGACACGGCAGATCCACTGGAGTTTTATCCTGAAGACTATTGTGCAGACACGTGATCAGGAACTACACGCTACCTATTGTGAGGTTAGCGGTTTCCTTGGGTTGGTTATTAATAGGTGTTCTCAGAACTCCTTTACTTCCCTTGGGTACTGCTCCATCATTCGCCCACATGCGAATTCATACGGGCCTGTTACAACGGGTGATGCTGGAACATATTGCAAACAACTTAATTACAGCACAGAAGGGTCACCACTAAGCTTTGTAATTTAGAAAGGAGCGCAGGAAAATTGGAATGGGTGTCATGTTCAAATCCTACCAGTGAAGCTGCAGCTCAGTTGACTTGATATTAACGACAGTCGTGGCGTGTGACAGATTAAAACATTATTTAGCAGTTCATAAATAGTAGAGGACGTTTATAAAATTTGGTGAAAGCTTTTTTAAGGACATACGGAATTGAGCGCTCTACAAACCTAATATATTCATCAAGGAGATACGGAAGATAAATAACGAACAAACCATTGGAAGGTTCGAGTCCTCCCTCGGGCATTGGTGTTTGTGTTTGTCCTTAGGATAATTTAGGTTAAGTAGTGTGTAAGCTTAGGCACTGATGACCTTAGCAGTTACGTCCTGTAATATATAACACACACTTGAACATTTGAACATACAAAGGTTGCCGAGTGTGACGATCTAGGTGCAGATAGGCTGGCACCGGACTAGAGATTGCTCTACTTCTGCCCAAAACAAGGGCGGTTCGTGAAACGTTTAGCTGTCGTGACACAGGTCATTCAGTGGGTGAAGAATGCACATTGCTTCCAGCGTTCTCATCCATGGCAGTAGCAGCTTCTTCTTTACTGCGCAATTGTCTATCGCTTTCTCCCAGCTCTCCCAGGAGCAGTTCCCAAACGGCCAGTAATTCAACCTTCAGAATCATTTTCTTCATTCGCATTGCGGAAAGAGGTCCTTTCCGTTTCTATAACTAATTTATACACGTGAATAGCAACTGCTCTATTGCTGTTGCTTTCATAAAACATCTTCATCAGATGAAACGCTCCTTTCGTCCGTCATAGCTTGAGTGGCATCGCACAAAGACCAGCTTGTGTTGTTGGCCACAATCCACTCGATCTCACTAATGTGTGACACATCGCTCCTGAGATTTATTTCTAAATAGTTTTGGCGGACCAAAATTACTCCTCTGCAATACTATGCTAATGTATCAGTGTCATTAAGAATCCCGGTTTCACTAGTCTCTGAGATAGGATTAAACCAATGTTACTTCAAAGATAATCAATGAAACCCTGCAGCCATGCAAATGCTTTCTGAGCAGTTCCAAGACTACAACACCGTGTAGTGCACCGACCGTATATGGCCACAAATGGTTGAAGAAGGAAAAAAATAGCAGCAGTGTCAGCTGCAGGCAATGGTGGGTGTTATGTTTTGCAAAACGTAACACGGCCTTAGGAATTTTGAGAGGCAAGCTGGCCTCGCGTTGAAAAAGTTTTTGATGTTACTCATCAACAGTCATACAATATTTGTAAATGAACACACCAGCATTTCACTGTATTATTGTTTATTTAATTTCGACCAAGGTTTCGGCCTTTCACGCCATTTTCAAGTGACTGAGCTTATGTCATTAACATAAACTGAGTCACTTTAAAATGTCATAAAAGGCTGAAACTGGGTTCGTAATAAAATAAACAACAGTACAGACAAATAGCGATGTGTTCATTTTTAAAGAAAGCTTTTAAACTGTTGCACAGCCGTGTCCAACTATCATTATGTCACCAGTCTAACACCTTCTCGACACAGCAGGCAGCCCATGATGTGGCTCTACGCATGTGGTCGCAGGGAGCTGGAGTCATCACTGATGGGAGCAGCTGCGTCGTGTGCTCCGTCAGCATTGCAGACGACAACACACGCATTGCCGCTGAATGCCGCAGCCAAGCTGTTGCTTTCTGTACTACGGAGCTACTGTGGGGTGCTGCGATAAGGAATTTGAAATGATGGGCTGTTTAACTAACACCACACTGTGTCCCCCAACCCAAATCTGCCAGCCAGTTCACTTACACAGTTGATAATTAATCCACACATCACCTCCAACTGGCTCCTAGCAACTTCTGACAACAATCTCCACAAAGACGATATGGGAATCCTGTTTGGCGCCACTAGGTCAAAAGTCATAATAAAATATCACATTTTGTTTAAAGTTTTCAAGTGAAGAAGTTGACTTCAGTGGCTTCTGTTTCACTGAATATCACCTCCAATTATCTGCTGCATCTGAGATCTTACAAAAAAAAATGCCCGCTAGGCGTAATGAGAACTAATATATCGGAGATTAAACAACTCAAACTTCAGATGTAGAAAAGTGTATTTCATCTAGTTATCATCATAAAGATACAACATAAACTGGGAGTAATTTGTAGAATCAGTATACACTTTCTGATGTTGAGGAATCATTTCAATCTAAAAGAAATTTATCAGATATTGAAAAATCCACTGTAAGTAAATATCTACAAGTAACAAAGTATTCACTTCTATGTGTGATATGTTACAGAGAAGTTTGAATCTCTCGCAAGGCACAAATACGCTTGACGTACGGTGCAGTTTGTTCTTGTTCCTTTTGTACAACCTACTTTTCTACAACATATTGCAAAAGCCAAGTCATCAACTGTGGGCCAGTGCGACTGTTCATCGCGCCTTCTCTCCGAATGCCGCCGAGCAGCAGGTTGGCATTTTCTGTTAAGAATCTGCGCCATGCTATTCTCAGGGTCATCTCTGAAAATTACTTGTTTAGCAAAGAACAAAAGTGATTCTCCAAGAGCCGTTCTAAAACCAGGAATATCTGGTATATCCTTCACAGATACGCCAGTAGGTTGACAAACTTTCTTGAATTCTGCCTAGGAATTTTAGTTATGCAAGATCTATGAGATATATTATTTCCTTTTTTTTATACATTTTATGTAGGCCTACATCATCTGATCGCAGATGTCGATTCCTCCCATGCTGATATTGTACTGTACAACAACTGACAAGCAAGGAACATCGACGAACACTTTTTCCTCTTTATTTCACTGTTCTACATTTGTAACTTGTTTACATCCAATAAAAGTTGCTGCTAATACCACTACTTGTTCAGTTTCTTCTGCAATCAGGTGCACATCGCTGTGGTTCCACGACGCTTTCGAATTTCTCAAAATGTTTTAATATGATACAAATACTTAAAAACGAGGCGAGGAATATACTCTCTAGGTTCCTGGTACTCCTGTATAAACAGTAAATTAACGGTTGGGTCATATTCCGTCCCTAACACAACTGCTTAACTAGGAACGCAATAAAAACAAAATGTCGAAATAAGTGGAAAAGTCCGCTTATTTTAACATGAATTTCTTATTTATTAATCTGGTCGAAAGCAAGTAAATTGTACTGTGAAGTTCTTATATACGACTCTGTCGATTCTCTTTGTTGACACTCTGAAACCGATGAGTACTTGAAGCCACAGAGGACTTTAGACTACTCCTGCATTTAGTAGCATTGTTTAAGTGCTTCACTAAGTAAATAGCTTTATTTGAGGCCATTAGATATCAAGCACACATTTACATTCGCTCGTACACTTAAAAACGTCATTTCAGTCGCTCTTGAAAGAGAGACGGTTTTCAGACCAATCGAAAAACAGGAGCTATCGGGACGACAAAATATTAAAGATCCAGTAATACCGTTCCGTAGCCTGTCCGCTTCTACGGTCCGCTTCGTTATTCATTGTCGGAATAGTGAAGCAGTTGCGTCCTTTTCGAGTATTGTGTCCCATATGTAATTCATAGCTTCAGCGTCCGTTTGTTGTTTGGCAGGAAGACGTTCTGCGCCTCTGGCAGCATGTCACACTCGTTCCATGTTTAGATATCATGCGACCAGTTGCTAAATATTAAATGTGCAATTACTGGGATGTAAAATTTCCTCCCTGCTGGTGCTCCAGTTCTTTCATTGTTGGAGAAGAAATAGCGACTTCCTAATGCCCGACAGAAATAGGTAAGGGAAACTGAGAAGCAATAATGTGCTCTTTTCACAGAGGCAGATACAGATAGACGTTACTCGTGCTGCCATGGAATGTGTCAGTTAAAAAGGAGAGTTTATTTACTTTGTACTGTTAGCAAAATCTTGACTTAGCATGAGTCGTATTGATGGCCGGATGTGCTTCAGGCGATGTGAGATGCGCTTTAATTATTTTATAGCGTCGTGTTAGTCGAATGGCATGTCGTAAAGTGTGGTGTTCCTCTTGTACCATTGTCGAAATTGGCTATGAAAAGATCAATACACTACATCTCTGTGTATAACCAGTTGGCCGTTGTTATATCGTACGCTTCTCTCACAGCACTTTTGACTCCGCATTTGTAACGAAATGATTTCCCGTATTTTCCGCCAACATCGAGCGCCGTGCACCCTTACAGTTGTCTAAACTCCTCTCTGTACGGTTACCGTGTGTCCGCGGCAGTTCGAAAAATAGAAGAATTTCAGTCCTTTATTTATAGTGAAACAACAGTTTTTTTAATAATAAGTAGACTATTAACGTCCAAAATTTTGCATCTAATACTTCGTAAAACTGCTGAAAGGCAATGTGTTAGCACCACACCCTGCTCTACAAGAAGTGACTCATTTTAGAGAAATTTAGAGACATTGTTAGTTTCGGTCGAAGGAGGTGGGGAAATATCTTAACTGACTAGACTCGCTTTCGGATCGGGACTCATACCCTCCTTCGATAATCCGCATTTCTAATTCAAAACGTGAGGTCTTTTCGAACTTTGATTGTTGTTAGTGTAATGGAAAAGAAAATAGGGGCTCAGTCACTATATTTTATTCAGATAACCGCTTTTTACTTTTGCACATGTAATCTTCAGATTTAAAAAAAAAATGGGAAGCACGAAAGCACAATCGTTAGTAAAAGACATAATTTATCATTGCAAAATACTGTTCACCGCTTTAATAAATAACGCTTTTCATTCAGAAATTCTGTACATGGTACCAGACTGTACACCCATTGCCACCTCCACCACCTGACAGGGAAGTGGTGTCCATGTGTTGGCCGGTAGCACGGAACTAGTATAGCAGGACGGTCCGAACTGCGGTCGTAGTGAGCTGTGGCTGCTCGTATCGACTGTGTTCTCGATAGATTTCGCGCTCATTGGTTTCCTGCCGTTCGAGCCGGCTAGGTGGCGCCCGGCTGCAGCAGAAGTGCTGTGGCGGGTACGGCGGGCTAGTAATTCCTCGTCTGCCCATCCTGACTGAGGATAACCGTATCTTCCACAAAGTACAGCAGACGAATTACTATAAATTTCACTTTATAGATCGCCTCTGACTTGCTTTTCTACCCTTGTCAAACTGAGGTATCATTTTTACGGTAGCCAATGTGAGGTTAAACTGTAATCTTAGTCATCTATTCTTCGAGAATACGTTTTCCTTTGGCTGCCAAAAACTAACACTTCAATTATCATGACCTTCCTCAAAGTTACTTTTCGTTGAAATAGTCAGTTTTGATTCAGTCAACATCCAATACGGAACACGTTTCAGACCAGTAGTCGAAGCAAGGGCTCGAAATTCTCTGAATCTTACAATTTTAATGACTATTTTTAACCAACTTCGAGATCCTTCGTTTTCCACCCTGGAAATTCACTTTGTTCTTTAAAACATTCCATTTTTTGTGACTGAAGTGATTCCTGTGTGAATAATGAAGTTGTAATTACATATGTGGCAACAGGTGGGGAGGTGTCTGTTGTGATTTTGTACTTCGTCGAATACTGATTGTTCATAACTCGTGAGTCTCAGAAAAAACCATTTCATCATGCAGGCTAAGTAAACCGCCTACGGCTACAGAAAACTGGGTATGATGGATCTCTCTACCCGGGGATTCTACGAGAAATATATGTATAATACCACTTTACAGACTTCATTGGCTTTGAAATAAAGATCTGAGGCGTCTAGACGATGACTGAACATTTTCAGTTACAGAAAACGATTATTATGCATAATTAACGTTTAGTATTTCAAGAAAAACCGAATGATTCTAGAGCTCTGTTTTTTTAACGCGAAATTTTCAGACATAAATACCGTGTGCAAAATGAGCTGCAAGCACTTGAGCGGCGGGAACAAATGGCTTTAATTTTGGTGGGTCTGTTTTACTGCACCGCGCAACAGAATAATATGCAAATGGAGCCCGTGGTTTGCGGAAGGACGTAGGATGCAGAATGCGGGGAGAATGGCCGTGCCCTAGTGGTCGCTGGTGGCTGCCACACTCTGGGGAGGGGGAGGGGGAGGGAGGGGTGGGGCGGGTTGGTGGAGAGGGAGGGGACAGCTGTGATGTGGGGGGGGGGGGAGGGGCGGAAGGCTTCCGTGGCGTCGGCCTCGCGTCGCCATCCCCTCCAGCGTTTATTTCTACATTTGCATTCGCAACCGCTCTCAGAGAATCTCCTCTCACGCTGCGATTTGGCCCACTGCCTCCACTGCGATTGGCTTTCGTTTCTGTTCAGCTTTCGAGGCATCCGATATCATGTGCTTATCAAACGGTATGTAACAAGAAAAAGAGTGGCTATCCCAAGCTTTCGTTAAAGCTCATGTGCTGTGCATTTACCTCTTTGTCATATAGTACTCTCAGCATGAATTATTTGAGTTTCAGAAAACAGTGGCGGGCATTGACGCCAGAGTTACTAGAAGAGAATCAATGTAAACAAAGGAGGAAATGAAAGGCTAAAGATAATTCTTAGTGGAGAAACTTGAACATATACAAGGTTTTAAACACCTAGTAAGGAAATAGAAAGTCGCTGGAGCTGCAAAAGAGAAATTAAACCCATTTCGGCCCTGACGAAAGCGGCATTTTTATCAAAAGAAGAACGTTCTACTGCATTATTGACTAAGAAAGATATAGACACTGTGTTTTTCATGGAGTACCTTCCTCTATTGCGTTTTTTATACTTGGACAACGAGACAAAAAATATAGGGGTTTTTTGAGATGTGGACATGATGCAAAGAGAAAAAAATAAATCATACTGATCGGCAATGTGTAGAGCATTAGTGTATTTTTAAGAGATATTCAGCTTCCCTGTGGGGAACTGGAACGAATCGGCCGATGTATCGCGCTTAGATTCTTTTGTATGACCTAAGCATTGTTGGCAGCCACTATTGCGGAAGCCACATCAGGTTAATCTTGAGTGATTGGGACGAATTAATTATCACAGAAATTGCGTTGGACTTACATCAAGAATGGGTGCTGCTCATTAGAGAATATAATTTCCTGGATATGCAAACGGTACGTTGGTGTTTTAATTGAATAAGACACAAACCCATGGTTCATAGCTGAATAAGACGCAAACTCATAGTTCATAGATTGTGTGGGTCGAAGAAGAATGGACATATATGCAGGACGTGTAGCCACGGTCAAATTTCCTTTGAGAAATATTTTTATCCTTAAAATTGTTATTATCTGTGACAACTGCACGACTATCACCCACTTTCCATCTGAAATACCGCACTAGCACACGCATGGCGTCCAAGCAGTCTATGAGCGTCCAGTTATGCGTTCTTTTAGTTTGGAGCTCCTGGACGAAATTGTAGAACCATCGCCGAGAGTACTATGAGACTTCTTCAGAGAACCTCTACAGCAACTCAAGCAAATTTAAAATAGAGTTTCAAATCAGTTAATTACGAACACAACAAAATGAAAGAACGCCGTAACTTTTCTCACATGAGCAATAAATTAATAAAATATCTCGTTAGGTATTAGTTCCAGCTTCGTGCAACACTTTTGCCCTAGCATGTATGGGGAAGTGGTTAGGGATATTTTAATAGGAGATATATTAAGAAAGAAACAGAGGCTAATAAAAGTTGTAGAAGGATCCGCGAAAAACGAGAAGAGGCGAGAGACGGAAACACTTGAGGTGCTGGACCACGTGCTGAACGGCAATACGTAAAGGGTGGTCGGAAATTTCCGTTACAGAATTCTAGGACTTGTAGTGGGGAGTGAGCACGTAATATTTTGAACAGGAACCCACGTCCGGAAACGTACCGTTTTCGTGATACAGCCGTTTGAAAACATGTTTGCTAGGTAGGTTCACAACTGGATAGCCATAGTGATGGGTGCTTACGGGAATGGAAGAGCTGATCGCCGCCTTTGTCAAGACAGTTCTACACAACTTTAGACTATATCGCGTACCCTTTTCGCCACAATCACGCAGAGGTTTCACCAGCAGCAGGCGTGACTGTGGCGCTCCAGAGAAGCCGGCAATGGAAGAGCTGATCGTCGCCTTTGTCAAGACACTTCTCCACAACTTTAGACTATATCGCGTACCCTTTTCGCCACAATCACGCAGAGGTTTCACCAGCAGCAGGCGTGACTGTGGCGCTCCAGAGAAGCCGGCAATGGAAGAGCTGATCGTCGCCTTTGTCAAGACACTTCTCCACAACTTTAGACTATATCGCGTACCCTTTTCGCCATAATCACGCAGAGGTTTCACCAGCAGCAGGCGTGACTGTGGCGCTCCAGAGAGGCCGCAAACGCCCGAACTGGAAGAGGCGTTAGTGCGTCACGTTGATGAGAACCCGTCAACAAGTACACGAGCAGTCTCATTGTCTACTAATGAGTGGAACTGTAAAACAAGTGATTTACTGGATCACACCCAGTCAACTACTTGTAAAAATTGTCGCATTAGTAACAGGTTTTCAAATGGTTGTAGCACGGAAATAGTACGTTTCTGAACATGGATTCCCATTCAAAATATTATGTACTCACTCTCCACTACAAGTCCTAGAAGTTTGTAACGGGAATTTCCGACCACCCTCTACAGCAGCATTAAGAAGGGAGCTACTGGTTATGAGAAATGAAGAGGAAAAATAGTTTCTAACATATCAGGAAACTGCTGGTGGTGGACGTTATGGTGATAGAGGTAACTGTGATGATGATGATGATGATTTTGATGTTGGGATGATGACAAGACACAGTGGTGAACCCTTGATCTCTTAATCCGAGGGAGCTCAGTTCGAACTCAGTTGCGAGGAATTTTCATTTGGGGAGTTTTCTTAGTAAAAGTTGTTGCTATCTGTAGTATCTCGCCATCCATAAATATTCTGTTTCGCGTTGGTGTCTATTCATCTCTGGGTGAACAGAGCCAGTTTGACTGTTATCTACGATGACATGATGCACGAATCCGAATACGCACAGTGTCAGTTACAGGACGCACAGAACGTACTTTTCGTCACCTTTGCGTTGTGACGGGTAGTGATGTTGAGTATTGAAACTTTCATGCTGAAATTTTTCTGTATTCAAATAGTTCATACACTAGCGGATGCAACAATACAACCATTGTGTGGTTGTAGATGGAACCTTTGTGTTATCGAAATCAATTCTACTAAATTCAGAAGCTAACAAAATAGCTATTTGGGTATAGAAAGAAAAAAGGAACAAATAATGTTTATTTTGCTCTAGGAAAAAGTCAGCAACTGACGATTATTTTTCTAAATTGTGTGCCGTGAGTGTCGTATATCGCCATGTGATACTGTTTCCCTTTCTGCCCTATTTCTATGTTATTGAGAGGTCAGGTATGTTTGTTTGGGAGTAAAGTTAGGGTATATGCTCGCTGGAACGGTGCTATTCAGATGTGGTCTCAAGTTTCATTGAAGCCAAAGGGCGGTCAGTGAGTGTCTGTAAGGGAGGGGGCAGGGGGCGAGCATTCCCGGAGGGATAAATAGTTTTCTATCGTCCAGAGCCGTTGTCCTTTCAGTGCTGCTGTTAGCAAGAGACGGCACCTGCCCTTGCTGGGGGGCAAAGGCCACAAAGCCGCCACTGCTGTCCCCACAGAATAACTGAGCCTGGTATTTTGTCTTATCAGAACAGACATCAAAGAACAGGCCTCTTTAGCCCTACCTGATCACTGTGAGAAAATCGGTTGCTTTCGCTACAGATTCGTGGTGTACCCAAGCAAAAGAATTTCCAAAGCCACCATGCATGGTGCGAAAGCACCGATCAATTAGTGGGTCACTGTTAAATGCCATTATCAACATCATGTACGTTTAAGTGCGTTTTGCACACGTAGAGAGGAAATTTTCTACTGGCTTCTCCTGTTTTTGTGCGAAATAAGCGTGTGCTCCACAAGATGACAGGGGATTTCGTAAAGTGGGAATTACCTGTGATTAATTTCTGTCGCAGAATGACTTCAGATACAGACCACCCTGAAGAAACATCATAGAAATACGCGTGCTTTGGAATATATGAATGCTTAGTAACGTTTTCTGGCCCTAGTACTGGCACCTAAGTTTTCAACATGTGATAAATACAGTAACTAACAAGTAATTTCCCACAAAACGATACCAGAATTATGAAATGAAGAGGTTATATTCTGTAATAAAGTACTAACAGCTATTGATTGAGATGACTCATTTATTACATCAGAACTGTGAATGAAATATGACTTCAAAGTAAACAACAGAATAAACAGATTCAAATAACATTCTCAATAGTAATTCTGTGTTGGAAAATTTGCCTGACTGTATTGTATTCTCTAAGCAACCCCTCCTTCCTTGTATAACAATGGTAATGCATCTGACTGACTACCAGACGTGACAGTGATCGAGAACCACGAAACTGAAGACCTATACAACACGTACTAACTAATTATCTGCTACGGAAGTTGAAGTCACACGCCACTCAGGGTGTGAGGCAAAACAGAAAATTCCCTGTGTGCGACAGGCCGAAAAGGTGTGCGCCGTAGAGCACTGCCTGTCGCTGGTGAATCCTGTGCTCAGCACTGCGAAGAATCCGCAAGTCCGTGCGCAGGACACCCGTCCTCGGTAGCTTGAACGTCAGACGTCACCTCGATCGCCACCCGCGAACCCAAATCTGCGATGCATACACATCATCACGCCCGAGTAAACTCCCCACCTTGGAGATACAGAACGAATCCCGATGTGTGCACCATACCATCTGTGAATGAACTTTTCACTCCAGTGTCGCGAATAGAGCTATCACGATTTCATTCCGAAGTCTCCACGTCCAGAAAAATGTTACTCCGTGTGGATTGCCTCTGCGGTAACTCATCCCACCACCCACACGCGGCTTGGTTCCTCTACACTAATCGCATAATCAAAAATAGTTGCACCGTCGCCCTCCAGGAATCGGACGAAAGACACTCCCCAATAGAAAGTCTTGCCACCAAAAGTTACTGGTGCCACTCGTATGGCTGTGACGTCACTGCCTGGCTCCTAGCCATGACGCCTATCCCTTTTTTAGAGCACCCGGGCGGTCACTTTGCAGCTGAACGCAACTTTCCAAGTAATGCACTGGCTGTGTTAGCGACAGGCTGTTGAACATCCAGCTGTGCAGGACTGTCTCAGATTCACTACGTTAGCCGATTCGCTTCTCTCAAAAAAACCGTCTTTGACCATGCAGCCCACAAGTACCTGCAGATTCCGAAAAAATTACTCTTCCGACTGGGAACAGTTTCGAGGACGCCGTCCTGCCGTGACAAGAGCTCCAGAAACTCATAGAAGCACTCGCTAGGCGGATCCCGGTGGCGGCTGCCTGGGTCCTTCCACAAACTCCTGTAACGAAAAGCAGCAGTGAGCCCACACGTGCTCTCCGCCATTCTGCCTGTCACTATTTACTTCCACCTTCGCAGAATGCGACTCATTAAGGCGGCCCTCTGCTAGCACCCCGGACAACACGCTTCTCTTCACACAGCGAAAGCACAGACAGAACACAAAATCTTAATCAACAGAAAGCAAGAGCTACTGGATGCCGACGCCCACACTGCGCAGTCGCTGTGACCCCATCTCATTAAACGTCATAATAATAACAGAGATGAAAGGGAGAGAAGCCCTCGGGACTGGGCGTCTTTCAACTCGTTCATCACATTGGCAACAGCATGAAGTCGCTGCTTGCATGTGGAGTTTTTTGAAAGTTTGCCAGTTGAGGATAATGAAGTAAGATTCTGGGCACTCGTTGTCCGGCCGCCGTCCAGTGCCGAGCAGAGCACGCTAGCTGGTTTTCGGAAAATGTAAGCGTCGCGGTTACAGTAGCAAGACCCATATTCTGACCAACTCGCAACTCATTTGATCTGCCACAAAACATCAGCTGCTTAACTGATTATAATTTTTGTTCCTATTGTCCTGTTAACTTTGAATTCCAATGCTGCCCAGACAATTAAATTTTCTTGTACTTTCTCCCTGCAATCTTCCAAATGATTTGGTCCCACCCCCCCACCTCCCCCCAACCCCACCACCATTAGTGTTAGCGTCATTTTTCTGCAATCCACTTCAGACTTTAGAGAACATTGCTCTCAGTTAATTTTTCTTTGAAGACTGTTTAGTGGAGCAAGTAATAATTTATTACACTCAGTCTTGACTTAGGTTTCGAAATCCCTTAATTATCTCACAACTTTCACGTGGTAAGGCAAATAATAAGTGTAAGATGCTGGTTACCTAATTGTTGTTCACGTCGTGGTGGTGTATTCGTTGTGTACAGTGGACAAACATAATCATTTATTTGAGATTTCAAGAAGGTAACGACCATTATATCCACTCTTCTAATACGATTTTTATTTTGTACGTTTCATTATAATTTTGGTCAATGACTACGCAGTGTTCCGATGCTTACATACCAATGTTTGATCATAACTCAAGTCAAGAGCAGAGTGCACCGTTGACTCAGATTTATATTCCACAGGAAGCAAAGTGTTTCATTGTTTCCTTATCCATGACCCTACTGTTCGTTCCTTCTAATGTTCTCTAATAAAATATAACGTCGTGTGACTAGGACCTCCCGTCGGGTAGACCGTTCTCCGGGTGCGAGTCTTTCGATCTGACGCTACTTCGGCGCCTTGCGCGAAGATGGGGATGAAATGATGATGATAATTAGGACAACACAACACCCAATCCCTGAACGAAGAAAATCTCCGACCCAGCCGGGAATTGAACCCGGATCCTTAGGACTGACATTCTGTAGCGCTGACCACTCAGCTACCGGGAGCGGGCAGATTCTCCGGTTAGGACGGCCCAGTGAGACACATCTTGCGATGCACGAAGCTGTGGTGAGGACTTCTGTTCCATTTTGGATTTGTTTGCACATCAATACTGAGCTGCAGGGTTTGCTAATATGGTAACTCGAATTCTATTTATTTAGCTTTTCTTGTTATTGTGTGTGCCAGTATTTTCGGAGATTTAACTGGAATCAATTTATATTGCACATGGAGATACTTTTTCTTAAATGTGAGGGTTTATTTTGTCGTTAGGGTTATTTATTTAGGTTAAATTTGTGATAGCGAGAGTTCGCTTCTTGGTAAACTTATTGTGCTCGTTTTTAAAACGTAGGTAGGGCTAGTCGAGCGTCATGTCGAGAGGCTAGGATGGTTTTAGCTTGGACTATTCAATGAGATCGGAGGGAGCCGTGTGGTAATTTTCTAACGGAGAAGCGTCAGTGGCAACAGCTTTACGTGAAACCCTGGAGACAACACGAACAGCCGAGCCCACAGAGACGAGCGTAGCTCACGAACCAATGAGGGACGTCGCGCAGAGTATTTCTAATTTCGGAATCGTGGGACTATTCCAGTCTGGGTCAAACAGATACCAGAGGGAGCCGAAGCACATAGGACAAAAGCCGAAGAAGACAGGAAAGAAGCGCAGGAGAGTGACAGGAAAGGTGAAGCAGACAGGAGAGACGCACACACTGGAGATAGGAACGCTCAAACAGATAGCAAACAAGCCAAGATGGAGAGCAAAGAGCTCAGGAAAGATAAGAATTTAGGGAAACGATGACTGGGCTACACAGAAAAATCGATTACCAATTAAAATCAGAAAAGCTGGGCAAGGCTACGAAAACGGTGTGAGAAGGCGGGTCCAGGCTGAGTCGAATTCGAAGTATGTGAAGGAAACAGACACTTCACTTTCTCAAAGAATGTGGGTTCTAGAGAAAAGTACCGCCTCAATATCTCAGAGGAAGAGCAAACCATATCTGAGACTACAGAAGCGGTTCACTTCTTGGTAACAGAGGCGTTTGTCTCACGCACACGAGATACAAGTCAAGGAAAGAGAATGAACGAATCCAATTCGTGGTGTAATTAACATCTGCAGTGGACAGTATTTTAAGGACTGATAGTAACAGACATATTTGTGAGAGTTTGGGCGCCTTCGTCGATGAAAGGCAGGATCGTGTGCGGCATCGAAATCTGTGTCCGCCAGTGGGAAGGATTTTAACTACAAGCACTTCTTCTCACTGAGGGAGTTCTCACCTACACCACACGCAGAGGATTACGTACTATAACATGAATTGAACAGCACAAGGACGGCCTTCCAAGTTTGAAGGAAGTTGGAATCCATGAGTAGCCAGAGGAGCAAGAATGTGACTGTGTGAGTTTTAGCAGCAAAAAGAGACGGTGAAGCCTTCACAGACTTTGAATTTGAAATTATGAAACATTTTTCTGGTCTGCTGTGGAAGAATAAAAACGTTTATTTGAGCGTTATAAAAGCCACGTCACTCGCAACAACATGCTTTCAGTCTCATTTAATTCATTTTGTTAAGATTCTAAAACAGGATTAGTATCTTAACAGGCCACACAAGAGCTGCAAGCAGATTCAGACGCTCATAAACAGGATGTAAACGGAATATAAGAGATACCTGCCCTATGTTGATAAGAGTGATCTGGAGGCATTCAGGTTAACTCCGACAGATCTCGGTGAGTACTTGTGGGAAGTGAGTGAACGGGTGTTGCAGTGGAAAGGCATTAGAGCAGCAACCCACAGAGAATGCGTGCACGAATGGTAATGTAGGTGAAGGTAATAATGGCAGCTGGTCTCAGAATCAGTCTACTATTTGGCGAAATTAGAATCCCGTACATTACGATCAGGAATCCCGTCCGGAAAATGCTGTGCAAGGTCAAGCGAGGCAGTGGGAAATCGGAGCCACGGAAGTTGTTGAAATTGAAAATCCAGCTCCCGAACGTAGTAGCCAGACTGAGGAATGAGCAGAGAACGGCTGCACGCACGGGCTAAGCCTACACTCTATACTGAAGTAAGAAGATATCAGAGACGACCTGTTGGCCGGGATGTGAGGAACAGGAAGTGGTTTGTGTCCTGTTACAACTCTTAAAATTGGTAACAGTTTTCGTTTGTGCTTACCAGTAATATTAGTGAGATTTTAATTTTCACGCTTATGGTTCCAGTTGTTTATGCGAAAATGTCCTTGGGGGTCGATTATGGTCTTAGTTGGGCAGTCATACATAATTCAATGACTGTAAGAATCCTATGATGTGGAACTGAGATTCCCTGCGTTTCGTTTTGCTATTGATAACACAATTTATCTATGTACTATCTCAAGGTACCATATTTATCCTCACATGATGATGTTATTGTAAAACAAGAAGGAAATATAACAACTTGCGATTTTCTATATCCGAAGGTGTGACTATTAGGACTCTTTTTCTGAACTTGGTGGTAGCTTCGATTAGTTGATTTATGAGATACCTATGCGAGATGACGAAAGAATTTTACAATGATGGAGTTTTTTATTCATTTTTCAAAGAGTGATGAAGGGATGATAAGACGTTACCGTCACATAGCACTATGCGAGATTGTTTAATTTTATGCCACTATTTTATCGTTATTTTAAAACCTCTGACAATAAAGTTGTGTGAATGAAGTCAGAACCGTTCATCGGTCAACACTGGCGACTTACAACGCTGCACCTGCCTAGCGGTCGGTGTTGACAACTTGCCCCTACCCCAGTTCAGTTGAGCATGGTGTGTGTTCCGTGTTAGACCGGCTGGACGAAGTGCTTGTTAAGAACAGGACAATGAACGAGCAAAGGATCAACTGGTACGTGTTTATGGGGATCAAGCACTGTCCATGAAGTGTGTGCAGGAGTGGTTCGCCAGTTTTCGAGGAGGCCGAGAAAGTGTTTCTGACAATTCCCATAGCGGACGACCGGCGACCGCCGTCACTGACGGAAACATTGAGAAAGTGAGGACCTTAATCACGAACGATCTCGATTAACTGTGTGCATGATAGCAGATGAAATGCTGATAAACCGTGAATCCGTGCTACAAATCCTTACCCAGGAGTTAGGGAAGAGGAAAACGTGTTGTCGTCTTGTGCCACGTTACTTGACTGAGGATCAGAAGCAGGCACGTTTAGAGGCTTCGCAAGATTTTGTCGAAACGGTGGATGCGATACCCAATTTCTTGAACCGTACTGTCGCTGTCGATGAAACCTGGTATCTCCGGTACGACCGTGAAACGAAACGGCAAAACATGGAATGGCGTTCTCCATCACCTCGTCTGAAAAATATCAGAGCCAAAAAATCACTAATCAAAACGATGCTCATCACCTTTGTCGATAGTCAAGGCATTATTCACAAGGAATTTCTACCTGAGGGAACGACGTTGGACGCTGCACAGTACGTTGAAATTTTGATCTGTTTCACGCGACGTCTACGTAGGGTATGACCACAGTACGCACAACAAGGTTTCTGGTTTTTTGTTCACGACAACGCTCGCCCACACACAGTCAAACAGTTCCTGGCAAAATAGAGGGTGGTGCAACTTGAACATCCACCATACTCGGCGGATCTCAATCCCCCAGACTTCTTCCTACTCTCTCCACTTACAGTCGCTTTGAAAGGAAAGAGATTTGACGATATTCCTGACATCCAACGAAACGTGATGTGGCTTTTAAACACCATCGCAAAGGAAGATTTCGTGCAAAGTTTTCAGGACACCTATCGCAGAGCTCAGCGGTGCATTGTTATGGGAGGACAGTAAGGTAACTGTAGCTCATAGTTCATCTACATTAACGTTACAGGACTATTCACCGAACTTCATTGTCAAGAGGTTCACTAAGGGGAACTGGTCATGTTTGCCTAGAGAGTTCAGCGTATTTCCTCACTGAGAAGGTGCACCACCTAGTGGTCTCAAGTGCCTACTTGTCAGCAGAAGCCAGATAGTCAGTCTCAACACAGCGGGGTGAGCATCCTCAGGAAGATGAGAAATGTTTGCAGAATTGGAGCTGCGGCCTATTGGTGCTTTTGTTGGCGGCAGATGGTACCTGCCTTCACTGGGGGCAGAGACCGCCAAGCTGTCACTGCTGTCCTCAGAGAATAACAGAGAAGGCTATCGTCCTTTTTCTATACGGACATTGAACCACACTCTGCCGCGGTTCCGCTCAACCAGTGTGAGAAAGTTGGTTTCTTTTCCTCCAAAATTAAAGCATGTCAAATCGAGTGAAAAATGGTTCAAATGGCTCTGAGCACTATGGGACTCAACTGCTGAGGTCATTAGTCCCCTAGAACTTAGAACTAGTTAAACCTAACTAACCTAAGGACATCACAAATATCCATGCCCGAGGCAGGATTCGAACCTGCGACCGTAGCGGTCTTGCGGTTCCAGACTGCAGCGCCTTTAACCGCACGGCCACTTCGGCCGGCCAAATCGAGTGAGTTGCACTCAACCATTGTACTTGGTGAGAAAATACCGACCAAGAAGTGGATCACTGCTGGATGGCAGTACAAACTTCTTGTATATTAAGTTGAATTTTCCACTATCAAAGTAGAAAGTTTCTTCCGTGTTCGGTTGTTATATCAAATAAGCGATATATTCAATGTCATAACGTTAGCAAAAACATTGAGCCACCTATTCCATGTGGACTTCTTGAACGACGGAAGGCTGAGGATTACGAACCACGGTTGTGGTCATTCGTCTTCCGGCCGCCGTCTGGTGCTGATCAGTGCAGAAAACCTAATTCTGGGGAAAATTACACTGTCGTGGACGCAGCAGCACAGTCCATTTTCTCACCAGTTCGTAACTCATTCGTTCTACCAAGCAACTTCTGCTACCTGACTGATTATAATTTTTATTCTGTTTTGTCCTGTTAACTCTGAATTTCGAGCTGCCCATATGATGAAACCTCGCTCCTGTTTCTACATGCAGCTTCCAGTGTAAATTGGAATCACCATTCCACAGCGACAGCACCATTCTTTTGTAATATCGGTTCAGATAATAATTTATTACACTCAGCCTTGACTAAGCTTTCAAAACCCTTTGGTTACCCTACAACTTTCACTTGATTAGGCGACTTGCAAATAAACAAAGTAACCTGCTGCTTGCCTAAATAGTTGTTCTCATCGTAATGGTATATACTTTGCGTGCAATGGTTAAACGTAACTATCAGTTATTTTATCTTTGGTTGAAGTTAGTCGGCTGGTCAGGCAGCAGCAGCTGGCAGAGACACTAGCAGAAACAGGGAAGTTATGAGTTTCTAACGAGGAGCGAATTGTATGGTTTCATACTGACGGGTTTCAGATGGATTATATAATGGTAAGACAGAGATTTAGGAATCAGGTTTTAAATAGTAAGACATTTCCAGGGGCATATGTGGACCCTGACCACCATCAATTAGTTATGAACTGCAGATTAAAACTGAAGAAACTGCAAAAAGGTGGGAATTTAAGGAGATGGGACCTGGATAAACTGACTAAACCAGAGGTTGTACAGCGCTTCATGTAGAGCATAAGGGAACAATTGACAGGAATGGAGGAAAGAAATACAGTAGAAGAAGAATGGGTAGCTTTGAGGGATGAAGTAGTGAAGGCAGCAGAGGATCAAGTAGGTAAAAAGAGAAGGGCTAGTAGAAATCCTTGGGTAACAGAAGAAATATTGAATTTAATTGATGAAAGGAGAAAATAAAAAAATGCGGTAAATGAAACAGGAAAAAAGGAATACAAACGTCTCAAAAATGAGATCGACAGGAAGTGCAAAATGGCTAAGCAGACATGGCTAGAGGTCAAATGTAAGGATGTAGAGGCTGATCTCACTGCGGGTCAGATAGATGCCCCTACAGGAAAATTAAAGAGACCTTTGGAGAAAAGAGAACCACTCATATTAATATCAAGAGCTTAGATGGAAACCCAGTTCTAAGCAAAGAAGGGAAAGCAGAAAGGTGGAAGGAGTATATAGAGGGTTTATATAAGGGCGATGTACTTGAGGACAATATTATGGAAATGGAAGAGGATGTAGATGAAGATGAAATGGGAGATTTAATTCTGCATGAAGAGTTTGACAGAGCACTGAAAGTCCTGAGTAGAAACATGGCCCCGGGAGTAGACAACATTCTATTAGACAAGTAGACAATGCTGACTGGAATACTCTTTCAAATTCTGAAGGTGGCAGAGGTAAAATACAGGGAGCGAAAGTCTATTTACAATTTGTACAGAAACCAGATGGCAGTTATAACAGTCGAGGGACATGAAAGGTAAGCAGCGGTTGTGAAGGGAGTGAGACAGGGTTCTGGCCTCTCCCCATTGTTATTCAATCTGTATATTGAGCAAGCAGTGAAGGAAACGCAAGAAAACGTCGGAGTAAGAATTAAAATCCATGTAGAAGAAATAAAAACTTTGAGGTTCGCCAATGACATTGTAATTTTGTCAGTGACAGCAAAGGATTTGGATGAGAAAAAAAAATGGTTCAAATGACTCTGAGCACTATGGGACTTAACATCTGTGGTCATCAGTCCCCTAGAACTTAGAACTACTTAAACCTAACTAACCTACGGACATCACACACATCCATGCCCAAGGCAGGATTCTAACCTGCGACCGTAGCGGTCACGCATTGCCAGACTGAAGCACCTAGAACCGCACAGCCACACCGGCCGGCACTTGGATGAGCAGTTGAACGGAATGGATAGTGTCTTGAAGGGAGGATATAAGATGAACATCAACGAAAGCAAAACGAGGATAATGGAATGTAGTCAAATTAAGTTGGGTGATGCTGAGGGAATTAGATTAGGAAATGGGACACTTAAAGTAGTAAAGGAGTTTTGCTCTTTGGGGAGCACAATATTTGTATGGAGTGTAGCGATGTATCGAAGTGCAACACGGACGATAAATAGTTTAGACAAGAAGAGAATAGAAGCTTTCGAAATGTGGTGCTACAGAAGAATGCTGAAGATTAGATGGGTAGATCACATAACTAATGAGGAGGTATTGAACAGAATTGGGGAGAAGAGGAGTTTGTGGCCCAACTTGACAAGAAGAGGGGACCGGTTGGTAGGACATGTTCTGAGGCATCAAGGGATCACAAATTTAGCATTGGAGGGCAGCGTGGAGGGTAAAAATCGTAGAGGGAGACCAAGAGATGAATACACCAAGCAGATTCAGAAGGATGTAGGTTGCAGTAGGCACTGGGAGATAAAGAAGCTTGCACAGGATAGAGCTGCATCAAACCAGTCTCAGGATTGAAGACCACAACAACATCTGTGTGCTTTGGTAGTTTAGTTTCTTGAGTTTTTGCTAGTTAATTTAATATTCAATAGCCACAGTTCTCCAGTTTTCTTTTGTATCGGAGAATAAATCGTTTTTGTCACATATTACAAGTTCCTAATCAGGAGATGATTATTTAGTCTCACAAATGTGCTTTCGTAGTTCAGTTTTTGAATCTTTGCCCATTGATCTTATTTATTAGACACAGTTCACTCGTTTTCCTCTGTGTCTACAGAGCTTGTAGAGCATGTCCATTGTTCTCAGCTTCCTTGTGTAGTATAGTGCAGTTTTCCACGGTCTTTAGTATGGATAGTAAATGTGACTGCCGAGTGCGGTTGCGAGCCAAATTGGTGACACTTGGATCTCAGCTCCAGGCTGTGATGGCTTCGTTGTCACAGCTTGAAGCTGCAGTGGATGGGCACCACTGTTGTGGGCCGGCCGTGGGGATCCAACGGACTTCCAACACGTCCGAGTCTCCCGATCGGTCCTCACAGATGGCCAGCTCAGTTACTGCTCGCACTCAGGTTAACCCTTCACCCATGGTTGAGTGGAAGGTCGCCTCGGGTCGTGGCAGGAGGTGAAAGACTTTCCAGGGGGCTGCACGAAGGCCTCCCCTGTTAGCCTGATGAGCAGATTCCTGGTGCTGTCCGTGGCTAACTCTGTCCCTAAGAGAGATGCAATCGCTTGTCCTGTTTCAGAGAAAACCTCTCAGCCTGCAAGATCTGGGCAATAACAGAGGGTAGAATTATTGGTAGTAGGAATATCCAGTGTTGTGTTAGGTGCGTCATGGGTTTTCTTAGAGACATGGTCGCCAACTTGGGGGACAAAGTCAAAGTGCACTCCGTATGCACACTGGGCGGAGTCATTCCAGACATGTAACGGGTCCTTCTGCATGTAATGAAGAGCACCGGATGAAGCCAGCTGCAGGTGGTGGCTCACGTCGTTACCAATTATTTGTGTCACTTTGGTTCAGTAGAAATTATCTCTAGTTTCGAGCGGCTAACAGAAGGGGTAAAGGCTGCCAGTCTTGCGTATGACATGAAAGCAGAGCTCACCATTTGCAGCACAGTCAACAGGACCGATTGCGGACCTCTGATACAGACCCGAGTGGAGGGTCTGAATCAGAGGCTCAGACGGTTCTGTGACCATGTAGACTGCTGATTCCTCGACTTGCTCCATAGGGTTGTTGGATTTCGGTTCAGCTGCATAGGTCAGGAGTCCACTACACGCAGGAGGCGGCTACGAGCTTAGCAAGAGCTGTGTGGCGTGGACTGAGTGGTTTTTCTCGGGGAAACATGAAATACGAAAATGGCTTCATTCTGAAAGGGTGCAGGTCGAAAATAGCAAGAATGTAGATACAGGAACCATCGGTGTAATAGCTGTAAATTGTCTTCGTTGTATTGGGGAAGTATCAAAGCTTCAAGTGCTTATAGCAGCACTGATACTCAAATCTGAAAGCGGGCTCAAGTCGAAGATAAGTTCAACAGAAATTTTTGCGAAGGACCTAACAGTGTTCAGAAAGGACAGGTTAAACACAGTTGGCGGTGGCGTGTTTGTTGCTATTAGAAACAATTTAGTTTGTTGATAAATGGAAGCAGATACTTCCTGTGAATTAGTATGGGCAAAGGTCGTTCTTGGCAACCGAAATAAAATAATAATTGCATCATTTTACCAACCTTCCAACTCAGATGATACAATTGCTGTAAGGTTCAAAGAAAACTTGAGTCTAATTTCAAACACGTTCCCGACTCATACAACTATAGTTGGTAATAACTTTAATTTTCCCTTGATATGTTGGCGAAAATACATGTTTAAATCCGGAGGTACACCATCCGAAATTGTGCTAAACGCATTATATGAAGATTATATCTAGCAGTTAATTCATGAGCCCATGCGAATAGTAAAAGGTTGTGAAAACACACTTGACCTATTAGCAACAAATACTCCGGAACTAATAGCGAGAGTAAAAACGGATACAGGGATTAGTGAACACACAGTTCTCGTAGCGAGAGTCAATGTTGTAACTTCCAGTTCCTCCAAAACCAAACGAAAAATATACCTATTCAAAACAGCAGATGAAAATACTCTTGACGCTTTCCTGATAGAAAATGTCCACTCCTTCCAAGTTAAGAATATGCCGGTAACAACAGACCAGATGTAGCTTGAATTTAAAAAAGTTGTATCGACAGCAATTCAAAGATTTATGCCGAATAAATTAACAAACGACGGAGCTGATCCCCCTTGGTACACAGAACGGGTGAGAACACAGTTGCAGAATCAAAGAAAGAAACATCCCAAATATAAACTAAAGTAAAATCTCCAACATTGGAAATCTTTTACAGAAGCTCGAAATTTAACGCAGACTTTAATGCGAAATGGTAACAATAGCGTACACAACAAAACTTTATATCTAAACCTGGCAGGATCCAAAGATATTCTGGTCGTATGTAAAGAATGCTGGTGCCAAGACACAATCGATGCCTTCTCTGCGTGATAGCAATACAAATACTAGCGACGAAAGTGCTGCTAAAGAAATGTTACTGAACGCAATCTTACGAAATTCATTCACCGAAGAAGACGAAGTAAATATTCTATAATTCGAATAGAGAACAGCAGCCACCTTCAGTAACTTAGATATCATCGGCGGAGTGAAGCAGCTTAAAGCACTTAATAAAATAAAGTCTTCCGGTCCAGACTGCATACCAATAAGGTTCCTTTCAGAGTCCGCTGATACAATAGCTCCATATTTAGCAATCATATACACTCGCTCACTAGACGAAATATCCGTACCCGAAGACTGGAAAGTTGGACAGGTCTGAGCAATATTTCAGAAAGGTAGTAGGAGTAATCCTCCAAACTACAGACGTCAATATGCAATAGGATTTTAGAACATATATTTTCGAACATTATGAATTACCTCGAAGAGAACGCTCTATGTTCTTGTGAAACACAAATAGCTCTTTACTCACACGAAGTGTTGAGAGCCACTGTCAAGGGATTTGAAATTGATTCCGATTTCTATATTCCCAGAAGGCTTTTGACACTATACCACACAAGCGGCTTTTAGTGAAATTGCGTGGTTATGGTATATATCGCCTCAGTTATGTGACAGGATTCGTGATTTACTGTCAGCAAGGTCACAGTTCGTAGTAATTGACGGAAAGTCATCGAGCAAAACAGAAGTGATTTCTGGCGTCCCCCAATGTACCTGTATAGTCCCTCTGCTGTTCCTCACCTATAAAACGATTTAAGACATAATCTGATCAGTAGTCGTAGATTGTTTGTAGATGACGCTGTCGTGTATCGGATAGTAAAGTCATCAGAAGATCAAAACGAATTGCAAAACGATTTAGAAAAGATATCTATGTTGGGCGAAAATTGGCAGTTGACCCTAAATAATGAAAAGTGTGAGGTTATCTACATGACTGCTAAAAGGAACCAGTTAAACTTCGGTAACACGATAAATCAGTCAAATCTAAAGGCCGTAAATTCTCTAAATACCTAGGAATTACAATTACGAACAACTTAAATTGGAAAGAACACATAGAAAATATTGTTGGGAAAGCAAACGTGGACTGCGTTTTATTAGTAGAGCACTTAGAAAATGTAACAGCTCTACTAAAGAGGCTGCCTACACTACGCTTGTCTCTCCTCTCCTGGAGTACCGCTGCGCGGTGGGTTGCCCTTGCTAGATAAAATTAATGGAGTACATCCAGAAAGTTCGAAGAGCAGTGGAACATTTTGTATTATCGACTAATAGGGGAGAGAGCGTCACGGACATGATGCAGGATTTGGGGTGGACGTAATTAAAGAAAAGGCGTCTTTCGTTGCGGCAGAATCTTCTCACGAAATTTCAATCGGCAAATTTCTCCTCCAAATGCGAAAATATTGTGTTGATCCGGCCTGCGTAGGGAGAAACGTAAAGATATAGGCGTTCGTTTTTCCCGTGCGCTGTTCGAGATTGGAATAATAGAGAATTATTGTAAGGGTGGTTCAATGAACCCTGTGCCAGGCACTGAAATGTGATTTGTAGAGTATCCATAAAGATTTAGACATGTGGAGGTAGAAGAAGGTACCGAGCATTGAATTCACTGTTCTAGAATTACAATAAATTCGTTTGTTAAATGGTGACAGATATTTTCGATATGCAGTGAACATGAATCTTTATTCTGTGCATTTTACGATAAGTTTGGTTAACGACCGTGTTCTGTTCCGATGTTGTTACAGCAATGTTATATCATCGCTCACGACAAGGACATACGGCACCCTAAACTCTGATTTGCAGCCCACAGAAAGCAAAACGTTTCATCTGACACTTATGTGGGATATTACCTTTGGTTTTTCCTATCTCCTGCAGTCAGGGTGGCACAGTGACACGCATCTTGGTATGCAAATACACTCCTGGAAATTGAAATAAGAACACCGTGAATTCATTGTCCCAGGAAGGGGAAACTTTATTGACACATTCCTGGGGTCAGATACATCACATGATCACACTGACAGAACCACAGGCACATAGACACAGGCAACAGAGCATGCACAATGTCGGCACTAGTACAGTGTATATCCACATTTCGCAACAATGCAGGCTGCTATTCTCCCATGGAGACGATCGTAGAGATGCTGGATGTAGTCCTGTGGAACGGCTTGCCATGCCATTTCCACCTGGCGCCTCAGTTGGACCAGCGTTCGTGCTGGACGTGCAGACCGCGTGAGACGACGCTTCATCCAGTCCCAAACATGCTCAATGGGGGACAGATCCGGAGATCTTGCTCTCCAGGGTAGTTGACTTACACCTTCTAGAGCACGTTGGGTGGCACGGGATACATGTGGACGTGCATTGTCCTGTTGGAACAGCAAGTTCCCTTGCCGGTCTAGGAATGGTAGAACGATGGGTTCGATGACGGTTTGGATGTACCGTGCACTATTCAGTGTCCCCTCGACGATCACCAGTGGTGTACGGCCAGTGTAGGAGATCGCTCCCCACACCATGATGCCGGGTGTTGGCCCTGTGTGCCTCGGTCGTATGCAGTCCTGATTGTGGCGCTCACCTGCACGGCGCCAAACACGCATACGACCATCATTGGCACCAAGGCAGAAGCGACTCTCATCGCTGAAGACGACACGTCTCCATTCGTCCCTCCATTCACGCCTGTCGCGACACAACTGGAGGCGGGCTGCACGATGTTGGGGACGGCCTAACGGTGTGCGGGACCTTAGCCCAGCTTCATGGAGACGGTTGCGAATGGTCCTCGCCGATACCCCAGGAGCAACAGTGTCCTAATTTGCTGGGAAGTTGCGGTGCGGTCCCCTACGGCACTGCGTAGGATCCTACGGTCTTGGCGTGCATCCGTGCGTCGCTGCGGTCCGGTCCCAGGTCGACGGGCACGTGCACCTTCCGCCGACCACTGGCGACAACATCGATGTACTGTGGAGACCTCACGTCCCACGTGTTGAGCAATTCGGCGGTACGTCCACCCGGCCTCCCGCATGCCCACTATACGCCCTCGCTCAAAGTCCGTCAACTGCACATACGGTTCACGTCCACGCTGTCGCGGCACGCTACCAGTGTTAAAGACTGCGATGGAGCTCCGTATGCCACGGCAAACTGGCTGACACTGACGGCGGCGGTGCACAAATGCTGCGCAGCTAGCGCCATTCGACGGCCAACACCGCTGTTCCTGGTGTGTCCGCTGTGCCGTGCGTGTGATCATTGCTTGTACAGCCCTCTCGCAGTGTCCGGAGCAAGTATGGTGGGTCTGACACACCGGTGTCAATGTGTTCTTTTTTCCATTTCCAGGAGTGTATTTGTGGTTGCTGTCTCGTTTAACTTACTAAAGTGAGGGTTTTTAAACGCTCACTTGAAAACCCAGATAGCGAAAGGGATTAAGTGTTGTTCAAGAACGAATGGAAGAAGTTTGCCTGACCAGCTGAATGTATTTTATGTAAGCTTGTCATTAGCCTGTTTACTCGGAATTGCCCCTAATTACATGCGATCTGTGTTGTTTGCCAGTGGATGTATGATGTTAATTGCCTGTTAATCAATTCTATGGGTCCCCAAAGCTAACACCACATTTCTGATCTTATTAAACATCTGTGTTAAAGCTTGGATTTTATGCCAACATTTTAGAAAATTTTCCTTAAGTTTCTTTTTTTTTTAATTTTTTCATGAATGTTACAATTCTGCCACCAGCTGCCTTGCTTCCAAGCAAAGAGGAAAGAAATAGAAAAGTTGACGCAAACAGTAAATAAGTGTACGAGAGAGACAGGAAATCTGTAGCACACAGTAAACAAGTCGAAATAGAAAGGAAAGAGCCCAGGAGGACAGAAATGCTTTTAGGGAAGACATGACAGTGTTAGACAGAAAATTCATTTACTGATTGAAGACATATTTAACAAAGTCTGAGTGAGATTGCAAAAACTATAAAAAGCAACATTACGAGTCTGGTCTGGGCTGAGTCTGATTTAAAATAAGACTGAAAGATGACTGTAGAGGAAACTGACATTTCAATATCTCAAAGAGTGCAGGCTCTAGAAGAGCGTATCTGAAGTTAAAGAAGCGGTTCACTTATTAGATACTGAAGACTTTGGCTCACTCACACGAGATCTAGAGAAGTTAAGGAAAAGATTTGGCAACTGCAAATCGTGGTGCTATTAAAGTGCGTAGCAGAGACTTCGGAGAGCTGATAATGAGCCTCATACCTGCGAGAGTTTGCAGTTTAATGCCTTCATCGATGCAAGGTTGGGCCATTGCGAAAGAATTGTGTGCGGCATCGGAATCTGTCCGTCACCGGACAGGATTTTAATGAGAAGTACTTCTTCTTCCTGAGGAAATTCCTGACTTACACCACATGTAGAAGCCTGCATCTAAAACTCACACATTAAAATCTCTATTCAGCGGTTTGAGGACACAAAACTCTTAGCCAATTCGAAGAAAGTAGGAGTTCAAGAGTAGCGACATGAGTGCGTAATGAATCACAAACGTTTTACCAGTCATAAGAGGCAGTCTAATCCTTGCAGAGTTTGAATCTGAATTTAAAAGTCTGTGCTGGTCTGCTTTGGAACAAAACAAAGGTACACTTGAGCATTATAAAAGCTGCACTACGAGCAGCAATGTGCTTTAAATGTCATTCAGTGCAGTTCAACGAGATCCAAAAACAGAATCATCCTCCTGATTGCCGATGTAACAGTAGCGTGCTGATTCAGCCATTCATAAATAGGTGCAACAGATATACCTACTCTCCGTTGAGAAGGGTGATCTGGAGGCATGCAAATTAACTCTGACCGATCACGACAACTACATGCGGGAAGCTGAGAGAGCGGGTTTTGCATCGGAAAGACATCAGTACAACAACTCGCAGGAGAACGAGAGCACGAAAGATAATTTAGGTAAGGTAAGGTTAGACACGACTTGTCGACCGAGCTGCGCAACATTGACAGAGCAGCGTATCCTGTCGTAGGTACCAAACTTGGAAACAGTATTCGTTCGTGTTGGTAATAAGACTGGTGTCATTTTCAATTTGACAACTTAGGTTTCAATAGCTTGAAAATGTACATCCTTCTAGGTGGTCTATTACGCTGTTAGCTGGGCGCGTCTGAAGTCAACAGTTCAGTATCCTGATATGTAAAGGAAAATCAGTGGCAAAATTGTGAGATGCACCTAGTCGATTATTTTCGTGGAGGCAAGTGTCTGTCCCCGATTTCCTGTCTCATAACTACTAGGCATGGCAATCTCATTTTGCATGAGTGTAATGTCTGTTTTGCAAATGTTTCAGAGAGAAATGTCCAGATACAATCAGCAAGAACCGCTGCGGAGCCCCAACGAATGGTGTCTTTCTTTTTTCAGAAATTTCATTACTATGAATTACAGAGGGGATTATAAAATTAATTCTACTTTTGGGAGCGATATGTGATTGAAACAGAACATGTTAATCTTAGAAGACAACAAAGAGCATAAAAAATTATGAAGAACCTTAATGAATTAGAATGAAAAACTTTACAAGTAAATATAATATCCCAACAGGAATTTTTAAACCACATCATCAAACTTTCATGGACTGATAATGAATAACAATCAGTAATAAACGCCAGTGCGAATGACTTTATCTGACAACAATTGAAGGTCTGAAAAGCTGATCCAGGAAACAAAAAGTTGGCGTCACTGATAACCTAAACATGGAATTTGTTACATAAGGTTCCGATAAATTAAAGTGTAATCTTTTAAATTTTATTAATGTTTTCTGGCTGGGTGTGTACATACCAGACAAATGGACTGAAACTTTGGTATACACTACTGCTAAGGGAGGACATAGATCACAAAATGCAAACTACTAAGGAGTAAATCTGCTAAATAGCTGTTACAAAAGTTGTACTAAAATAATAAATAAGAGTTTAAAACCAATAGGGGAAGCATGTACGTCAAACCCATACAAGACTGGAACACGTTTCTGAAAAAGGCAGCTCTCGCTCTGATTGTACAGGTTGTCCATAAAGTCCCTTTACAACTTATAATTTTATTTCAAACGGCAGTTGTTGAAATATTTTAACAAATTTTCTTTTATTGTAATCACTGTTTACTAAAGTTTATATATCTACTGAAATTTTGTGTGTTCAGATGCTCTGTCGATGTAAGGAACTGAACCTCTATGAAATGGCAACTCCTCAAGAGAAGGCATGATGTGTCCTCGTTTTTTTTTTTTTTTTTTTTTTTTTTTTTGTCATCAGTCTACTGACTGGTTTGATGCGGCCCGCTAAGAATTCCTTTTCTGTGCTAACCTCTTCATCTCAGAGTAGCACTTGCAACCTACGTCCTCAATTATTTGCTTGACGTATCCCAATCTCTGTCTTCCTCTACAGTTGGCTCTGAGCACTATGGGACTCAACTGCTGAGGTCATTAGTCCCCTAGAACTTAGAACTAGTTAAACCTAACTAACCTAAGGACATCACAAACACCCATGCCCGAGGCAGGATTCGAACCTGCGACTGTAGCGGTCTTGCGGTTCCAGACTGCAGCGCCTTTTAACCGCACGGCCACTTCGGCCGGCCTCTACAGTTTTTGCCCTCTACAGCCCCCTCTAGTACCATGAGAGTCATTCCCTCATGTCTTAGCAGATGTCCTATCATCCTGTCCCTTCTCCTTATCAGTGTTTTCCACATATTCCTTTCCTCTCCGATTCTGCGTAGAACCTCCTCATTCCTTACCTTATCAGTCCACCTAATTTTCAACATTCGTCTATCGCACCACATCTCAAATGCTTCGATTCTCTTCTGTTCCGGTTTCCCCACAGTCCATGTTTCACTACCATACAATGCTGTACTCCAGACGTACATCCTCAGAAATTACTTCCTCAAATTAAGGCCGGTATTTGATATTAGTAGACTTCTCTTGGCCAGAAATGCATTTTTTGCCATTGCGAGTCTGCTTTTGATGTCCTCCTTGCTCAGTTCGTCATTGCTTATTTTACTGCCTAGGTAGCAGAACTCCTTAACTTCGTTGACTTCGTGACCATCAATCCTGATGTTAAGTTTCTCGCTGTTCTCATTTCTACTACTTCTCATTACCTTCGTCTTTCTCCGATTTGCTCTCAAACCATACTGTGTACTCATTAGACTGTTCATTCCGTTCAGCAGGACATTTAATTCTTCTTCCCTTTCACTCAGGATAGCAATGTCATCAGCGAATCGTATCATTGATATCCTTTCACCTTGTATTTTAATTCCACTCCTGAACCTTTATTTTATTTTCATCATTACTTCCTCGATGTACAGATTGAAGAGTAGGGGCGAAAGGCTACAGCCTTGTCTTACACACTTCTTAATACGAGCACTTCGTTCTTGATCGTCCACTCTTATTATTCCCTCTTGGTTGTTGTACATATTGTATATGACCCGTCTCTCCCTATAGCTTACCCCTACTTTTTTCAGAATCTCGAACAGCTTGCACCATTTTATATTGTCGAACGCTTTTTCCAGGTCGATAAATCCTATGAAAGTGTCTTGATTTTTCTTTAGCCTTGGTTCCATTATTAGCCGTAACGTCAGAATTGCCTCTCTCGTCTGTTTACTTTTCCTAAAGCCAAACTGATCGTCACCTAGCGCATTCTCAATTTTGTTTTCCATTCTTCTGTGTAGTATTCTTGTAAGCAGCTTCGATGCATGAGCTGTTAAGCTGATTGTGCGATAATTCTCGCACTTGTCAGCTCTTGCCGTCTTCGGAATTTTTTTGACTTTCCTGTATGCTGAGTCTGTCCTTCCGACAATCATATCTTTTTCGATGTCTTCACATTTTTCCCGCAGCCATTTCGTCTTAGCTTCCCTGCACTTCCTATTTATTTCATTCCTCAGCGACTTGTATTTCTGTATTCCTGATTTTCCCGGAACATGTTTTTACTTCCTCCTTTCATCAATCAACTGAAGTATTTCTTCTGTTACCCATGGTTCTTCGCAGCTACCTTCTTTGTACCTATGTTTTCCTTCCCAACTTCTGTGATGGCCCTTTTTAGAGATGTCCATTCCTCTTCAACTGTACTGCCTACTGCGCTATTCCTTATTGCTGTATCTATAGCGTTAGAGAACTTCAAACGTATCTCGTCATTTCTTAGTACTTCCGCATCCCACTTCTTTGCGTATTGATTCTTCCTGACTAATGTCTTGAACTTTAGACTACTCTTCATCACTACTATATTGCGATCTGAGTCTATATCTGCTCCTGGGTACGCCTTACAATCCAGTATCTGATTTCGGAATCTCTGTCTGACCATGATGTAATCTAATTGAAATCATCCCGTATCTCCCGGCCTTTTCCAAGTATACCTCCTCCTCTTGTGATTCTTGAACAGGGTATTCGCTATTACTAGCTGAAACTTGTTACAGAACTCAATTAGTCTTTCTCCTCTTTCATTCCTTGTCCCAAGCCCATATTCTCCCGTAACTTTTTCTTCTACTCCTTCCCCTATAACTGCATTCCAGTTGCCCATGACTATTAGATTTTCGTCCCCCTTTACATACTGCATTACCCTTGCATATCCTCATGCACTTTCTCTATCTGTTCATCTTCAGCTTGCGACGTCGGCATATATACCTGAACTATCGTTGTCGGTGTTTGTCTGCTGTCGATTCTGATTAGAACAACCCGATCACTGAACTGTTCACAGTAACACACCCTCTGCCCTAACTTCCTATTCATAACGAATCCTACACCTGTTATACCATTTTCTGCTGCTGTTGATATTACCCGATAGTCATCTGACCAGAAATCCTTGTCTTCCTTCCACTTCACTTGACAGAACCCTACTATATTTACATTGAGCCTTTGCATCTCTCTTTTCAGATTTTCTAGTTTCCCTACCACGTTCAAGCTCCTGACATTCCACGCCCCGACTCGTAGAACGTTATCCTTTCGTTGATTATTCAATCTTTTTCGCATGGTAACCTCCCACTTGGCAGTCCCCTCCCAGAGATCCGAATGGGGGACTATTCCGGAATCTTTTGCCAATGGAGAGATCATCATGACACTTCTTCAATTACAGGCCACATATCCTGTGGATACACGTTACCTGTCTTTAATGCAGTGGTTTCCATTGCCTTCTGCATCCTCATGTCGTTGATCACTGCTGATTCTTCCGCCTTTAGGGGAAATTTCCCACCCCTAGGACAAGAGAGTGCCCTGAACCTCTATCCGCTCCTCCGCCCTCTTTGACAAGGCCGTTGGCAGAATGAGGCTGACTTCTTATGCCGGAAGTCTTTGGCCGCCAATGCTGATTATTTATCAAAATTTATGCAGTGGCGGGGATCGATCCCGGGACCGAAGACGTTTTGATTATGAATCAATGACGCTACCCCTAGGCCTCGTTTACTGAGACAAAATCTAATGTTAAGACTCAACGAAACTTCAGAACGAAGTATGGTAGAGATCTACCATCGTACCCTTCAATCTGGGCTTTGCACACCAAAATTATGGAGACAGGGATACTATTGCATAGATGGTGGAGCGGGCGACCAAGAATATCCGAGGAAAACATCGATCGCGTTTTAAACGTCTTCACTCGTTCACCTATGAAGTCCATCAGCACTGCTGCCAGACAGTTGCAACTACAATGTTCAACTGTGCATAAGGTCCTCCACAAGAACTTGCGGTTGTGCGCTTACAAAGTGCAACTGTTACAGGCACTTGAACCAAATGACAAGCCAAAACGGACAGAGTTTGCCCTCAACATGCTGGAACGCCTTTCGAAGGCTGACGCATTCTTCAAGCGAGTTTGTTTCATCGACGAGGCAACTTTTCGTGTTTCTGGGACATTAAACAGACACAATGTGAGAATCTGAGGATCTTATTATACTAGAGATGGGGCCCCTCCACGCCCGCACCAACGTGGTGACCAAACCAAAAGTTCCACTGTCACCTCCGTAAACATGTTAGTTGTCTAGTAAGTGGATCACAGGATGCTGGGCTGTGATGTTGTCCGTGCGTCTGGGTAAGGCTACGCATTAACACGGTCCATCAGGTGATAGATAGTGGACGAAACGCGAGTGAGGGTAGCGATTTGAAGAGCAGAGGAAAAAAAGTGCCATGGCTCGTGCCGTGGGAAAAAAACCTCTGCGACAGTGGGATGGGTAGTAAGAGCAGTAGTGGCTTACTAGCTGCGATAGTTCATGCAAGGTTGGATTTGTTAGTATAGGTATCATGCATCATTACCGTGGCAAGCGATGGCGATGTGTCCCAGTTGCTGCAGCTGCTGCATTCCTGGAACAATCAAGATCGTTATACAGTAGTGGGAGATCGGCCACAGATCATCTCACTGTGTGGGGGATGTGTGGAGCTTGTTTGCATGCAGTGTACGGTACGGCTTCCCTGTGTGGTGCCAGTTATTCGGCAGTGTATTCCAGCTGGATATCCAGTAATGGCGTCTGATTAACAGGGGCTCGCCTGTGCCGTTATGTATCTGAACACCCCTATGTGACTAGGGAGCTTCACCAGGATAGTCCAAAAGTAAATGTGTGGTGTGGAATCATGTGCAACCGAATAATTGGTCCATTTTTCTTCAACGAGTCAACAATTACTGCAGCTATTTACCTCGACCTTCTCACCGAATACGTAGCACCACAATTGATTGACTTACAACCCACTATCATTTTCCAGCAAGGTCGTGCACCGCCACATTGGGGACTGCATGTTCATCAGTTCTTCAATGAAACATTTCCAGGCAGATGGATTGGGAGGGATGGGCCAATTCCTGGTCCACCGCGTTCGCCACATATCACTCCCTCGCACTGTTTTTTTGGGAGTGTGTAAAAGATATCGTGTATCAAATACAGATGCGGGACGTTGTTGTCTTGAAGCAAAGGATTCGTAATGACGTTGCCACAATTGATAACGCTATGCTACAGTGAAATGGCAAGAAATTGAGTACCGTCTTGATGTCCTTCATGCAACAAAAGGCGCCCATATAGAGGTCAATTAAAAACTGTCAAAAAACCTTTTATAAACACTGATTATAATAAAAGAAATGTTAAAATATTTCAACAACTGCCGTGGTAATAAGATTTTGAAGTTGTAAAGGGACTTTATGGACACACTGTAGTGTCGCAGCTATTACGCGACTGCAGATTTTCGCAGTAAGTTTTGTTACGTTATGGCAAGTTATGGCAAGCTGTTTTGGAAATCTGCAGTATAGTAGCATTCGGCGGCGGCCGACTTGTGGCCTGCCGTATGCATCATAGCCACACCTGTCACAAAAGCGGAGCGTGAGAATGCTCACTGTGGCGCGTACTACAATATATTATTCACCTCACCTTGCAAACTAAATAACTATGTTAAATATCATTTTTATTCCAGATTTGGTATGTGACCTTTTGTTATTCAGACGAACTTTGTGTCAAAGTTTGACGCCACTTCCTATAATAGTTTCGGAGATATAAAAAACCCATTAAAAAGTAATTAACCAACACTTAAGAAATTAAATTGAGATAGGAACAATAACAGTTTATATTTCATTTGTTATTTGAAAACAGTAATAACACTGTCAGTGCGCCGATCTATTTTATAAAGATTTTCAGTTCTAAACTTCGATAATTTTTCTTTCGTAATGAGTATACCAGTTTAAAAGCTAATATTTATATTTTGTGTTAGGGTGACAGTTAATGAGAGTGAATGTGAGTGTGTGTGGAACATAGATCAAATTTCAATTCTGTATTGTATTACACCTTACGTAAGTAGCAAGTGTTATGCCACCAAGGAGTCATGAAAACTGTAAATCCCCCTAAGTGGTGGATGACGTATGTCTATGAGTGTTTGCTTTTGTAATAAGGCAGCCAGAAAGGTACAGATTTCTCTTAGTTTTCGTTTCGTTTAGTTTGGTGGAACATTTTGTTAATATTTGCAGCATGAAATTACGTAAATGCATCTGTGAATATTGAATGGAGTAAAACAGTTTAAGCGCGAATATGATCTTGAAAGATTGATCTGATTGGCTGTTCGTTTTGATCAACCAATCAGAGTAAAGTCTTCCCGCGCATTGGAATGAGTTATATGCCCTGAAAGCAACGGCATTCAGACAGTCGTGGGCTAGCTGCCAGACGAGAAGGTCGTGTTAGATGTGCCCGAAAAAGTTATTTGGAAAATGAAGAAGTGAGGGTTATTTCGCGTTTGGCTTATATCGCCGTGAAAGCAGATGCATTTACGGACAGTTCTGTGAAGTTTGGCAAATTTTGGAGTGTCTGTTGTAGAGAAAACCGCGTGTGAAACTATCGGCCTTTGTGAAGAATTCTGCGTGGCGGTGTTCAGTATGCACTTACAAAACATTTTTTGGTGGGCATCTTCCTTTGAAGAATCTACTGAAAAGGAAAGAGTATGACACTCATTTCACAGCAGAATATGTATCAATCTCGATATTTTTTACTGTCTTGCGTGTGATATAAGCTGCATGAACAACACTCACGCTCATAAATTAAGGATAATGCTGATACATGGTGAAACAACGCTCTGGTGGGCGGTTTGCGGGTTTAAATCACCTCGGGGTTTGACCATGCAGTGCATTTGACCTGCGGTCGTCGCACGGTGGCGCTGGCAGCAGTCCACATACGGTGCATTCCACTGATCCCTGGTCATAGGGAAGGACGTAAAGCCTGGTGTCTAGAACACAGTACATGGTCATTGGAACAGTGGTCCCAGGTTATATTCACGAACGAGTCCAGGTATAATCTGAACAGTGATTCTCGCCGGGTTTTCTTCTGACGTGAACCAACCCCTTAATGTCCTTGAAAGGGGCGTGTATGGAGGTCGTGATTTGATGGTGTGGGGTGGGATTGTGATTGGTGTACGTACACCCCTGCAAGTCTTTGACAGAGGAACTGTAACAGGTCAGATGTAACGGGACGTCATTTCGCACCAGTATGTCCGCCTTTTCAGGAGTGCAGTGGGTTCCACCTTCGTCCTGATGTATGATAACGCACGGCCCCACCGAGCTGTCATCGTGGAGGAGTACCTTGAAACAGAAGATATCGGGCGAATGGAGTGGTCCTCCTGTTCTCCAGACCTAAACCCTATCGAGCACGTCTGCAATGCTGTCGGTCGACGTATCGCTGCACGTCTTCAAACCCCTAGGACACTTCAGGTGCTCCGACAGGCACTGGTGCAAGAATGGGAGACTATACTACAGCAGCTGCTCGACCATCTGATCCAGAGTATTCCAACCCGTTGTGGGGCCTGTGTACGTGTGCATGGTCATCATATCCCATATTGATGCCGGGGTACATACGCAGGAAACAGTATAGTTTTGTAGCACATGTGTTTCGGGACGGTTTTCTCAACTTACCACCAATACCGTGGACTTACAGATCTGTGTCGTGTGTGCTCCCTATGTTCCTATGATATTAGCGCCAGTTTGTGTAGTGCCACGTTCTGTGGTACCATATTCTGCAATTTTCCTTAATTTATGAGCATGAGTGTAGTAGTAGATGTGCTATAGACGTAAATGTGGGCTTGTTGACACCATAGCTAAAAGACAATAAAAAACATTAGTATCGGGAAGTGGACATTTTCAATGAAGGAAGGAAGCATCCACTTTTGCTCCTTATCACTAGAGATTTACAGGTTTATTTTGCTACCTGAGTTACGCGGACTATGCAATCGTAAGTATGGATGATGGTTTTCTTCAACGCTGCTTTTAACATCGCCTACATAGTACCCATAAATGCTGAGCAACGGATAGTGAACGAACGCTGTACTAAGTATACATTAATTTGCAGCTTTCTTCACTCAGTGCTAGCGAATCTTTTTAACACTGCTCCCCTACAACCCTGTATTTTCACTTTAGCACACGTAAACGAGAAAAGAAAAAATTCAGCTTTCCATCTTATTTTGTTTTTACTAATTACGAAAATTCGTTTGGAAAGGTAAGCTGGAAAACGCTATGGATATCACGATGAAAAGGCGAGTTCCAGCAAATCAGATCACGGAAATTTAGTAATTATACAAAAATAATGAAATAATAGTCCTTTCTATAATATATAGGATAGCATCTGCCGATACCAATCACGGAGTTAGACAACACTGCTCACTGTCCTCCACACCTCTCAATGTTTATAGTGACGATATCATTCACAAACGAGTTATTACATTAAAGGACATATAAGAAGAGGTTATTTTAATTTCATGACGCTGCTGTTTGTGGATTAATAGTAGAAAAACTCTATTAAAAAATCGATAGATTAAACAAAAGTGATGTCATTTCATGGGATGGAACCCATAAGACGCAATATTGTTATAGACGGGCAAATAACTGAGTAAGTAAGTAAATCTTAAAATTTAGGATGCAATTTTAAATTTCGCAAGTCAGATGATGTAAAGTTAATATTGACCTGATTCCGATATTTCATCGGCTCAGTACCGTACGGAAATAAATATTAATCAAGCTTTACAAAGTAACAATCTTGTCTTCGTTACTGCATGGTAGCGAATACTGGATCATAACATAAGATCAATTTCAACAAACAGAAACGTTAGAGACGGATTTCCTCCACTTTGTGTAGCAGGACATCCATTAATAGACCACGAAGGAAACGCTAATATTATATTAGAACCCATTAAAACAGTAAATGAATAATACAGACTTAACTAGAAACACATGTTCTGCGTATTTCTAGTAACAGGACAACTAAAGCCGTTTAAGGAAATGGCGCGAACAGCTCTGACGTGGAATAGATCAAAATACCTCGTTCTTGGAGCCGAAGACAATAACAATTTAAACCAGTTTACATGTCCATGAATCATTTACACTTACCAAACGAGACTGATGACCTCAGACGTTTAGTCCCACAGCGCTCAGAGCCATTTACGAAACGATCCAGTGACGAAACCCGTACCTCTTCTTCGGATATTCTCTGTTTAATCAATCCCGTCTGGTTAAGGATCCCAGACTGTCGAGCAGTACTCCAGTATTCGCCGAACTTGTAACCTTCATGGATGGACAACATGGGCTGAGAATACTTTCAATAAAACTGACACATACCTGCATTTCCCACTGTTAGCTTTCTGTGGCCATTTGACATATAACCCTAGATATATAAGGGGTGTGACTGCTTCCAGTGACTGTTTGGAAATCGGGTAATAATACGAGCACGATCTTTACAGCAATTAAGCACAGTTCGTTAAATTAATTTATTCTGTGGGTCAGAGTCTAATACCTGCTTCAGGCATCGATGCTCTGCGGGGCTTCATGTATTTCGCTACAATTTTCTAGCGTTGTAACTTCTTTATCTACCACAGCACCAACCGCTAACGTCCTTATGGAACTTCCGACGTTATGCACTGGGTAACGGTAATGAATGCTTCAAGCAAATGAAAAATATGACTTTGTAAAATTGAGGGTACTACCATCATACGAAATAAATATTCTGATATAACTAATATTAACGGCTACGGTGCGTATTTTGATTCACTCTCCAGGCTGATAACCATTTAAGTTGTATGAACATGTACGTAATGTTTCATCAGATAGTTTCAGCGACCAGAAACATATTACTAACGGATTCAGTTTGAACATATTAGTGAACATCAGGTCGAAACCCGGACGAAGGAAATGCGTAGTGTCCTCGTTATTTTGCCTCCCAGAGTAAAGAGAAAAAAGTAAGATTATAATTTAGGGTCGCATTGACGACGGAGTGTTTGGAGATGGAATAAAATATCGGACTGGTCAAATGTACATCAAGTAATCGTCAGTGGCCTTTTTTTTTTAAGGAACCACGATGTGATTCAGCCAAGTATTATATGAAGGTTATTTATATTTGCACTCGTGTGTTTCGTATATGAACAAGATCCGAAATCGTAGCCGCTCGGTCTTAGGCGTCTTGCACTGTTAGCGCGGTTCCCCCCGTCGGAGGTTCGGGTCGTCCCTCGGGCATGGGAGTCTGTGTTGTCTCTAGCGTCAGTTGGTTTAAATTAGATTGAGTAGTGTTAAGCTTAGGGACTGATGAATTCAGCAGTTTGGTCCCATAAGATCTTACCACAGATTTATAATTTCGAAGTCGTATGGGGACGCAAATATTTATGGGTCAGCTCAGCGCAGAGAAATTAAGTATTGCAAATTGCATGAATTATTCAGCTGGTTAACCACTGAACTGTACCTCAAAAATTGTAAACACCATCAGTTCATGCATTCAGAACGCTTATAGTTAACAGATGTTGCTACGTGCTTTGATTTTGCTGCAATTGCGAGATCTCAGTAAGACCATACGCATGACCAGGAGTACGTAGCATTACATCAACACATAAATAGATTTTTCTTATCTTTAACGTTCCAACGGGGGTCTTCAGGCTTAGTGATATATTGATTTGGAAACTTTTCATCCTTTTGTGTGGTTTACTATTCATCACAAAATAAACAACTTGCTGTAAAGAAAAGTCTCAATCGCGTTTATTTGATGTTAATGTTGCCAGCATATTTGGTTGGAAGACCAACATCGGATGACGCTTAAGGCCGCGGGACTGTTGCTTCCGAAGTAATCCCGAGCGGTACCAGCCACGAGGCTGACAGAGGTACCAGCCCACTGTACACCGTAAGACCGGCAGCAGACCTGTGCTCACCGTGTGCCTGACACCGCAGCTCTGTCCACCACGTGACTGATACCAGAGCTCTGTTAACCACGTAACTGATACCATACGGTGTTACTTCAGAACTAAAGTCGCCATGGCCTCTAGGGTTATCTGATGAAGGTATACTGACTGAATGTGCTAACAAGGTGGACATCAAATAACTGCTGTTGAGGCTGTTTTTTTAATCGAGAATAGCAGTCGCTATTAGCTCCATAGACATAATGTCTACAATTATTAAACTAACAACTAGAAAGAGTCAAAAACAAAATCACAAACACAGACAGAGAGACAGGCGTACTCACTCACACATTTTTCCCTCATGTCCTCTGCTGAAAATCTTTTTGTTAGTTCCTAACATTTAATTCGTTTCACTCTTCTGTTACAACATCGGATACAATTAATGTTATTATATGCAAACAATTTTATAAATTTCTCCTTTGTAAAAGTAATAACCTTTTATATTAACAAATGAATTTTTCAGTAGACTTGTCTTACATTACTTATTTTGGGGTTGTGTTACTCCCTGTATTCATTCAATGATAGTTTTTAAGAAATTTACAGTGCACAATCTTGTTTCTTTCAAATCATGATTTCATAAAATATTTGGTTCTTTTCTTTCATACGATGAAGTAATGACATATGAAGTCCTGCGTATTTGTATTTAAATTATTAACTTCGGTATTTACTTAAAGCAAATAAAAAACAATATTAAACTCTCATAAACCTCCAAGAATGTTGTCCTAATACACAAAAGTACATTGAAACAACAAACACTCCAAGCAACAAGCTTTTTGTCATGGAGATACGCATCTATCGAGTACTCCACCCGTTCTCAGTATCGCATACTGCAGTAATCTCTTACCGATTTAGTTACATTTCACTACGCATGTCATATGTTCCATGTGACGTTAACAAGCAACATACAAGGAAACATCAACGTATAAACAGAAGTTAGTTTCACAATTTCTTATGAAAAAAGTTACGAAATACCGGAAGAAAGAAGTGGATTTTTTTTCTAAGAAAAGTTCCGAATGCCGTTTTCGCCTTCATCTGAATAGGAAAAAATCGGCAGTGACAGGGCTCGCTATCTCCTCGAAGCACTTCAGAGTGATCAATAGCGGCAAACGGCCACCGCCGCTGGGGATCGAAAATTCCCGCCGTGGGAGCGTGGTCCGGGCGCGCGCGTGGAATTTTTCAGGCCGCCGGGCGCCGGCAGGAGCCGCGCATTAATATCGGCGGGCGGCATTGTGGCGGCGCTATCTGACCCTTCCGGAGGACCACAAAGAGCCCCTCCTGATTAGACCATCCATCAGAAGGCTTCCGGGCCCGCGGGCGCGGAGCGGCGCGGGAACCGCCGACCGACTGCATTTGGACCGCAGCAAAAATCCGACCGAGCCGTCTGGGGCACCCGCAGCAGCCCGAGAGAAATTTTCTGGAATATTCCCCTAGGTATGATTTACGCCACACGAGGGCGATACTGAGGCAGGAACAAGCTGTTTTCGTCGTGGTCCCCCACCGCACTCTCCCCGCAACCGTATCTACGTATGAACACTGCTACTACCAGAAATTTTTGTGTCACTGAGTACCCCTAGGACCACATACGAGGGCTATCCACAAAGTACATTACGTTTTGGAATTAAAAATAAATAAAGCATTGGAACATTTTTTATTATATACAGATGAAAGCCACATTTAAATACTACATTTTTACATAGTTGTCATTGAAATTAAGGCACTTATCGTAGCGATGGACGTGCTTGGAAATTCCTTCGTCGTAAAATTCGGCCGCCTGCGCCTTCAACCACGTGGTTACCTCTTCTTGAAGCTGTGCGTCGTCATCAAAACGCTGCATAGCCAACCACTTCTTCATTGCTGGGAATAAGTGGAAGTCGCTCGGTGCCAGGTCGGGACTGTACGGCGAATGAGGAAACAACTCCCACTTAAAAGATTCGAGAACTTCACGAGTGGCATTTGCCGTGTGGGTCCGGGCGTTGTCGTGAATCAGCAAGATCTTTGAGCCCAACTTTCCCCTGCGCTTGTTTTGTATTGCTCTTCTGAGGTTGTGCAGAGTTTGGCAATACCTTTGAGAGTTTATTGTAGTGCCTCTTTCCAGGAAATCCACAAAAATCACACCTTTTCTGTCCCAAAAGAAGAGGTAACCACGTGGTTAAAGGCGCAGGCGGCCGAATTTTACGACGAAGGAATTTCCAAGCTCGTCCATCGCTACGATAAGTGCCTTCGTTTAAATGGCGACTATGTAGAAAAGAAGTATTTAAGTGTGACTTTCATCTGTATATAGTAAAAAAATTTCCAATACTTTATTTATTTTTAATTCCAAAACGTAATGTACTTTGTGGATAGCCCTCGTACATCCAAAGTAGTTTACACCGGATATTTTGACAGTATTTTAGTGAACCAACGTAAAAACATACATTACGGATCTTCAATGAAACAGTAATCATTCTACTGTCGTTCAAGAAACCAAAAAGAGATGTAGATTATGGGTCTTATTGACCATAGTGAAACTCGTTGGAAAAAAAAAATCTGTTGTGAATATAAAACGGAGCAAGACATAAAGGGATGCAATTAACTCAGACAGAGGAAGGCAGATATTTTTGAAACAATAGTATTGGAGGTATTTCCAGTGTACTCCAATGTACTAGGTGGGTTAACAATCCCTGTATCTTTAACCAGCGTAAGGTGAACGATGGACTATGTATTTAAGTGTCGATCTCATTCTTTTCACTTTCGTTTTACCTCATTTATCCTCTCCAAACTACCTGTACTCAAACGACATGAAGAAAACAAAAGAGTGGTTATAGACTCTGCCTTCAACACCACCTCTCCCAGTTTAGACCGAACTTCTTCTCGAATCGAATTCTATTATTGTTATTACGCATTCGCTTTAACAACAATAATTGTCTTAGCGAAAAGCTCTTATTGATCACAAACATGCTTTTATTTCGGTATGTCTCCAACTTCATACCAACATACAACTGTTCCAAAGCACAGTAACAATATTAATGACAGTGTCACATCAAAGCTTTGTAAGCAGATTCTTCCCTAAATGCGCTATGCCATCTAAGAACTACTTCTGCGAATACAATTCTACCGCCCACTTTAACTACGGCTCAGTTTTGCGTCTTTGATGCTTGATCTATGTGATTTGCTCTACAGCTAAATGGTTTGTAGAATGTAATTTCAGTACGTTTATTTACGACTCTGGGTTTGTCCATGTAAGCAAAAATTTGCGTGCCATTAGTTACGCTGTCTCAACGTACATACACAGTTTCTAGGAGTCGTATTATTCCAAAAGTAAGGTCCGATCGGTTGTGAAATGGAAACCATAGTGAGAAAAAACCTAAGGTGTTTTATTTGCAATAGTTAGCCGCACCTTCCAGCAAAGTCTCTACATAGTCGCGGCTCCGTGTGAGACATTTGCCGTGGCGTTGTACCAACTTTGCAATACCTTCGTCATAGAAGGCAGCCACCTGCACTTTTCGCCGATTCTCTACGTTGATCTGCAGTTCGTTGTCTGTGCCAAAACGTTGACTTCATAGCCAGCAGTTCATGCCAGCAGAGATCAAAATCAGGGGGGTGCAGAGTCCTGGCTGTATGGAGTACGATCAAACACTTGCCATCAAAAATGCTGCACGGACATCCTCATTGCCCCTGAGAGTGCGGCCGAGAACAGTCATGAAGAAGCAAGTCCGTGGCAGTTGTGTGGGCTGCATCAAATCGGGCGACATCTCTCACCAACGCTCATACGTGGCGGGAGACATTGTTTCCTAGGCATCTTTACGTGCTCACTGATGACTGATAAGACAGATGTGACACTATCGACGGGCATACTAGAGACACTGTCCAACACGCCTATGCAAATCTTTATCGGATTTTCACTGTGGTTTCCAGTTCGCGACCGATAGGACATTACTTTCGGAATACGGCTCGTAATTCTCATACTTGATTAGTTGTGTTGAACTGTTAACACAATAGGTCTTAATGAGCAGATTGTGGTAATAGTTCATTTATTTATTTTAATTCTGGCGATAGAATACTGAAAGTGACATTCTTGTTGTCGCTAGAACGCGTTACATAGAAAGCCAGCTACTGGGATCGTGGCCTGGGTTAACCGTTTGCTAACACAGATAAACTGATACCATAGAAATCTCAAGATGCAGTTCGTTTACAATTCATGTAGGTAACAGATTGCTACACTGCAGTGTACCAGAATGCAACTGAACCCCTTTTTTCTATAATCGCATGATTTATATCTTAAGAGTGTTGAATGTGCTCGAGGAGGGGAGCGCAAGTTGGAGAGGCAGAATCTATCGTTTGTTCTGGAGAATCTCTCCTGGTGGACCTAGAAAGAGGTCAAGGAATCGAATCTTGGTCAGACCACGGACACTCTCGGGTTTCCTTTAATCCAGCGATCACCTCTCAACGGTGTGAGGCATCGCCAGGACTGACATATGGTTCACATTCCTCATTAAACTGTAGGTGCCCTTCCACTGGCTGGACAACTGGCCTACATTAGAGACACACAAGTCGCAGAAGTGATGTACAATTGAGAGACTTGCACTTGGCCATAGATCCACACAATGTTGATATTAATCTGCAGAAATGTCATCGCTGTCAAGCCACTAGTTCATCACAATATTGAGAAGGAAGTAAATATGCTGTACTGTGTTGGAGGGTCCAACGTTGCATTCATTCAGAGTGGCCAGGCGGTGATCTGCGTCCGGTTGAGCAATAGCACGAAAAAGGGCAGTCCATGCCTGAGAAACTGGTACTGATGGGTGGTGGTTTCATTTGCATGCAGAGTCGTTCGACGTAATTTTCATTTCAGCAGTAACGTTGGGGAGAAATGGAACCTTAGTTACTTTGTCGTGGTGACGGTTTCGACTGTTTTCAGATGTTTACCTCATACAAACAAAACATCAGGCTGTTATGTTATGAACTCATTCGAAACATACACATTGACTTATTTGTTGCTAGTAACTGCAGAGCTACAGATTTGCACTACTGAAACGTGGGAGTTTTTAATCGACTTCTCACAGTTGCCTGCCTCAGAGGACAATTATTGTCAAGGGAACAAAACTACTTACGAGGTAAATGTATTCTATGCTTTAAAGATCACGATTCCGGGTCGTAACGTAAGAGCCACAGTTCAGAGTTTCTCATGGCAACATGTGTCATGTTAGGAATGGCTCTTGAAGTTTATTTCACTATGTTTTTGTGGTATATGTAAAAGAGTTTGACGCTGCCAAGGGATGAAATAATATTGTGTCCAACTGTAGTGGAATACAGCTACGAGAACTGGTATCTCATTGACTACTGTGGTCCGTGTGATATCTGGGTAAAAATTACTTCATGAGGAGACGTGTATCCTGCCGCAGCGTACCTGTTCATTTCCAGTAACGGATAATTGAAGAAAAAATAATCATACACATTGCACTGATATCCCACAGTTTCAAGTTTAATAGTTACCTTAGAGTATTACTTAAACAAGTACACTCTTGCTGCATACAAATGATACCGATTTCCCATTGTTCCATGTTTGACAACTACCAACAGTGTGTTATTTAAAAGAAGCAAAATGCAGGAAGGCCATTCTCTTCGTCTGGATGACTTCATGTTGAATAGCTATCACCGACGGCTTCTATGCCTCCGCTCTGCCCGTCCGGGGTCGCTGCCACTCATCTTGTGAGGACCCAACCTGCTGCGACCACAGTAACGGGCCAGCTGAGGTCGTTTAAGATCGCCTCGGAGGCTGCTTCTCAGGTACACGCAGTCATTACTAGAGCGTTCCACATATGAAGGATGCAGCCATCAGTCACCAACTTGGAGAGAAAGTGTGGAATGATTTTAATAGTTTGGCGAGGGAGTTGTGCGGCAGGTTCAAATGGTTCAAATGGCTCTGAGCACTATGGGACTCAACTGCTGAGGTCATTAGTCCCCTAGAGCTTAGAACTAGTTAAACCTAACTAACCTAAGGACATCACAAACATCCATGCCCGAGGCAGGATGCGAACCTGCGACCGTAGCGGTCTTGCGGTTCCAGACTGCAGCGCCTTTAACCGCACGGCCACTTCGGCCGGCTGTGCGGCAGGTAAGGGCTACAGCTGGAGACGAGCGTAAACAGTTCAGTTCATCCGGCGACAGAGGGAACAGACAACCCTGTGTTCCAGTCCTCCGTGGCAGCCGCTGTGGGGACAGCATGTGCCAGTATTCTTAAAAAAACTGACACTCTGAGAGCCGTACATAATGCTTAATAATAAGTGCATACAATTACAAAATTTATACGAGAAGTGACATACGCAAAGTCTTTTCCATATTAGCTATACTTGTATAAAGTATATGATCAAAAGTATCCGGCCGCCTGCTAGTGGACATTAATAAGAAGTGTCTACCAGCAGAAATCCTTTTTACACTACTGGCCATTAAAATTGCTACACCAAGAAGAAATGCACATGATAAACGGGTATTCATTGGACAAATATGTTATAATAGAACTGACATGAGATTACAGTTTCACGCAATTTGGGTGCATAGATCCTGTGAAATCAATACCCAGAACAATCACCTCTGGCAGTAATAACGGCCTTGATACGCCTGGGCATTGAGTCAAACAGAGCTTTGATGGCGTGTACAGGTACAGCTGCCCAAGCAGCTTCAACACGATACCACAGTTCATCAAGAGCACTGACTGGCGTATTGTGACAAGCCAGTTGCTCGGCCGCCATTGACCAGACGTTTTCAATTGGTGAGAGATCTGGAGAATGTCCTGGCCAGGGCAGCAGTCGAACATTTTCTGTATCCAGAAAGGCCCGTACAGGACCAGCAACATGCGGTCGTGCATTATCCTGCTGAAATGTAGGGTTTCGCAGGGATCGAATGAAGGGTAGAGCCACGGGTCGTAACACATCTGAAGTGTAACGTCCACTGTTCAAAGTGCCGCCAATGCGAACAAGAGATGACCGAGACGTGTAACCAATGGCACCCTATACCATCACGCCGGGTGATACGCCAGTATGGCGATGACGAATACACGCTTCCAATGTGCGTTCACCGTGATGTCGCCAAACACGGATGCGACCATCATGATGCTGTAAACAGAACCTGGATTCATCCGAAAAATGACGTTTTGCCATTCGTCCACCCAGGTTCGTCGTCGAGCACACAATCGCAGGCGCTCCTGTCTGTGATGCAGCGTCAAGGGTAACCGCAGCCGTGGTCTCCAAGCTGATAGTCCGTAGTGCTGCAAGCGTCGTGGAACTGTTCGTGCAGATGGTTGCTGTCTTGCAAACGTCCCTATCTGTTGACTTAGGGATCGAGACGTGACTGCACTATCCGTTACAGCCATGCGGATAAGATGCCGGTCATCTCGACTGCTAGTGATGCGAGGCCATTGGGATCCAGCACGGCGTTCCGTATTACCCTCCTGAACCCACCGATTCCATATTCTGCTAAGAGTCATTGGATCTCGACCAACGCGAGCAGCAATGTTGGGATACGATAAACCGCAATCGGGATAGGCAACAATCCCATCATTATCAAAGTCGGAAACGTGATGGTACGCATTTATCCTCCTTACGAGGCATCACGACAACGTTTCACCAGGCAACGCCAGTCAACTGCTGTTTGTGTATGAGAAATCGAGTTGGAAACGTACCTCATGTCAGCACGTTGTACGTGTCGCCACGGGCGCTAACCTTGTGTGAACGCTCTGAAAAGCTAATCATTTGCATATCACAGCATCTTCTTCCTGTCGGTTAAATTTCGCGTCTGTAGCGCGTCTTCTTCGTGGTGTAGCAAATTTTAATGGCCAGTAGTGTGTTTTCTTTCGAGATATTGAAGCGTATATTCGCTAGGAATCCGATCACGATGCCACAGTACCATTTCGACATTGATTAACTTCTTCTTTTTTTTTTTTTTTTTTTTTTTTACTTTTAATGACACCTCTACACACGGAGGCACGGAGGAAAGGGGTGTAATAATGTGATTATCCTCTACAACAGTACGTTTCACTTCACATGTGAGGGGGAGACAGAGCTGGCGTTTTATTGTCACAATACTTTGAAGGTGTAAGAGGTCTGTACTAAAAGAGAAATCCTACATCACCCTTGTTCACCCTCTTCTCCTCTTCTCCATTCCTGAGTTGTACGAGATTATCAGATAGAACTGACGGATGATAGCGATAATAAAGTTCAAAGAAGAGTGGTTCATTTTTGTACTGTTGTAAAAAGGATGAGGGTTTGCAGTGATATGATGCGGGACTCAGGATGACAATGTATTGCCATGTGGGTCTACATGCCATTCAACAGACGATATGCTTCATTGTACTAATTCCCTTTTATCAGCTTTTATCTTTTTGCAGTCATCAGTGCATTTTCTCTGGCGTTTTAGTATATATTTGCGAGTGGTTTTTGCGATTTGTAGCTGGAGTCGGCACAAACAAATACTGTTCACCGCAGCTTTAATGCGATGCCCACTGCCGGCAGAAGGCACTGCTTTGTTTCCGGTTATGAAAAAAAAAGTAATTTTAAAGGAGAATATTACGTCGTCATTCGATACAGCAGAGAAAAATTTAGAAAACACTTCACACTGGAGAGAAAAGTCACTGATCGGTTCAGTTGTGCCAGACGACCCGGTCCGTTCCATGTAAACACAGCCCACACCATTATACAGTCACAGATTGCACAGTGCCCTGTTAACAATACGGATCCATGACTTTGTAGAGTCTGTGCAAACTCGAACCCTACTATCAGTCCTTACCAACTGCAATCAGGTCGCATCTGACGAGCCCACAGTTTTACAGTCGTTTAGAATCCAGTCGATATACTCACGAAGCCAGAAGAGGCGCTGCAGACAATGTGCTGTTAGCAAAGGCACTCGCATCGGTTGTCTGCTGCCATATTTATTTTTATATTATTTTATTTATTAACATTGAAGAGTGACCCACTTGGTAACTATAGTGGGTCGTTTGCAACTAAAAAATAGACAATTTAAGTACCTTTCTTGTTTTATATTTAATTAAATTGTTAATTAAAAGAGAAAAATGTGAAAAAGTAAACACAAAATACATAAAACACAATTTGGGAAAGGAAAGAAAAAACAGAACAAATTTTTCTTTATTATTAAGAAGGAAATAATACACGCAACGAATGATTTAGATAACAGAAGTGATCCCTTTACCTTGCTATTTCAAGTGGGAAGGCTTTGGTAAACTCTTCGAGCCTGTCCCAGTGAAACAGGAAAATTCGTTGTTTTATTGCAATTACTAACTTGTTTCTGAACTCCATACATGTATTACTTGTAGGCTCGTTGCAGTCGTTTGATCTGCTACCATGCAACATATGTATCTTGTAATATTGGAGGGTTCGTGTTAAGATCCCTATGTTCATCTGTTTCCACATCATTCTTTGAATCTCTGTTGTCCCATTCGTCACGTTGTGATGTAGGGTGTGTTTCGGGTCGTGATCTTATATATGCTCGTTGCTGCTTGTAAGTCTTGTGTAGGGCTCTTGATATTTCAGCAGTTATGCGGTTAAGTATGCTCCAGTTATCTGAGTCTCTTAAAGCTTGCCCCATGTCTTGGATTTCTGACGTCGGCCTCACGTGTGTGTGTGTGCCACATTTTAGTCTTTTGTGTTCTGGGTTTCCACTTTGTCCACATTCACACATATTACTTTGACTAAGGCCAAAGCGGTGTAGGTGTTTAGGGTAATGGCCACGATTCTTCAGGAAATGCACCACACCGAAACTTGGCTCAAAATGTCTGAACCTTAACCCGACGGCCCTTGTCAGATGTTTCCCATTCTTTTTGCCATGACTCACTGTCTCACCCCTCCAAAGATTTAATTGGCGTTTTTTTGCAATATGCTCCACTGTTATCTCATACACCTTACCCAGTCTTGCCCTTTTGAGCCAAACTGCTGCTGCTCTTGTCTGATGGTTATGCCAATAGAGTATGTTGCAAGTACAACGGACAGGGCTTCCAACAACGTGGTGCCAAATGCCCCTGACATTCAGAGTAATACACCTCTTTGTCCACGCCTCACAATGGTGTTTTGTGTCGTGAGTGACAGACGATGTGGCTAGGCACATTCTGCGGAACACACTATAGATTCAAAGAGGGCTGTGTGATACATCCACAGTGTATGTAATGGTAGCCAGTAGGGAGTTGAGTTTAGCGTGGCGAGTTTGCTCATTAGTCTCGCCGCTTTTTCATTTGTAAGTCTTATGTGCTCGTTGAACGTCAGTCTTTCGTCGAGGTGTATCTCTTGGTGTCTTCTTGTTATTTTCCTCTGTATCCTAGTGTTGGTCAGACTAACGGTGCGGTTTCTCTGCAAAGCCCCTTTGATAAGTAAATATACTATCTTGTTTACCCCAGCTGTGAGCTTGTTATGGCTGCACTAGTCACTTCTTCCTATAAGCCATTGTGTAATCTTGTTTCAGAGTTGCACTCGCGAGGTCACAGTTAGTACAGCTAGCAAGTAGTCAGTATACGCTACTATACCCTCCACTCTATCGTCTTCGTCTAGATTATGGCGGTTTAGCAGCTGTTCTATGGGAATATTCAATGCCTTGTGGGCATCCTTTTGTTATTTCCTTGATAACCTTTTGTGTTTCTGCTTGCCATTGCACCGCTCTATCTTTGCAGCAGTCGAGTAAACTGTTGTATAAGACTGTTGATGTCTGCGCCTCTCATAGCGTTGCGAAAAAGCCAGGCCACCAGAGATTGTCAAGGGCGCCTGCTGTATCTATTGCTATTGCTACTGCGTATTTTCCTTGTGTGTCCTGTATTGTTTCTAGTGCGTGGTTAACTGCACCGTCCATTGAGCTTTGTGATCTAAGACCATACTGATGTGGGCTAAGGCCGAAGAGCGTCGTGTGTGACTGTAGCCGATTACACCGGAGCTTCTTCTGCACCTTAGCCAAAGTGACAGGCAGATGGTCCTGTAAGTCTTTGGATCTGTTGGGTCGCGATCCTCTGACTTTTTGATGATTAGTGCGTTCGCTGTTTTCGACAAGGCATGCACCCAACCTTGCATCAGTGTTTCATTCACTAACTCCGTTAAAGAGGGGATGACATGTGTAACAGTGTTTTTTAGTGTTTCTGAGTGTATGGCACCTGGACCTAGATTATTCTTCGTCTTATTGTTAACGCTACCTCTTCTTGAGCAACTGGGTCAGTAACGAGGCCATTTGTTTTTGTGTCAACCATTTGTCTTCGTAATTGTTTGTGATGTTGCTGGTCAAATGGCTCAAATGGCTCTGACCACTATGGGGCTTAACATCTGAGGTCATCAGTCCCCTAGAACTTAGAACCTCTTAAACCTAACTAACCTATGGACATCACACACATCCATGCCCGAGGCAGGATTCGAACCTGCGACCGTAGCGGTCGCGCCGTTCCAGACTGAAGCGCGGGTCATTCACCTTTTCCTCATCTGGGTCACGCTTGTTCTGCAAGTAGCCTGGTAATCGTCTCCAGCCCCTTGTAGTAGTGCCCTCTGTTGACAGCAAGGTCGGTGTTTTTACCTTATCTGTTAGAACTTTAAATGATTCTCCATACACTGTTTTGTAGCTGAAGTTTGAGAAAATTGTTCCAGGGATCTTGTCCGGTCTTGTATAATTCGCTTTTATGTTTTTGCTTTGCAACACACTATAGAACCAACCTTACCGCCCACTCTTGTGCTGTTTTAGCGTTTTGATGATTTTCCTTTTTCTCTAGCGTCTTTCCTTAGTTTTGTTAACTCAGTGGACCGGGGAAGTTTCTGTTTCGCTGCGCAGTCGGTCTTTGGGATAGCTAACGGCTGTGCGTTTTGAAGCACATCCGTCAGAATGTGAGCTTTATAGTCTGTTCTACCATTATCTGAATGGAGGGAAAATTCTTCAACTACGTCACTTAATTTGTGACAGTTAACGTTGTTTAGAAGAAGTAGATGCTTTTGTTGATGTGAGGTTCGTGTATTCGTATTTGCTCGCATAGCCCATCAAAATCACTGCTTGTCTGTTAGCACTGACAATTCAAAGCAAACCCCGCTGCTCTCGGTCGTTAAGTGAATGCTATCGGCCACTGCGTTGCCTGAGATGAGACGTAATGCCTGGAATTTAGTATTTTCGACACACTCTTGGCATTGTGGATCTCAGAATACTGAATTCCCCAACGATTTCCAAAACTGAATGTTCCCTATGTCTAACTCCTACTACTACTCCACGTTAAAAGTCAGTTAAATCCCGTCGTTCCGCCGAAATCACGTCGGCAAAGCATTTCGCATAAATCACCTGAATACGAATGGCAGCTCCGCCAATGAACTGCCCTTCTATACGCTTCTACTATCGCCATCCGCACACACGCCTATCGCTGTCCCATGATTTTTATCATCTTAGTGTAGATATCAACACCTCATACGAGTAATCTATCCCTATTGTAACTGGTTAACCTCTTTTGATGCTAATCAATTGTCAGGATGAGCATTACTGCAGAGGGAATTTGATTCTAAAGCATTATGTCAGGGTGAAAAACACTAAATAAATTACTTTTTCTCTCTTAAGAACATGTGGGCAGGGTGGGTTCTTCCTTGGCTCGGGTATGAGATAGAATGAAAGAGCATTTTTACATAAGAAAACTTTATTGAAAGATTTGTACAATGGTTTCCTTACTGGATTGTTCTGGCTGGGAGAGCGGCAGCTGTGTCGTTTGAGAAGCCTCTGCTGCGTGAGCGGCGGCGTCTGATTACGCCTGGCGGTGTGCATATCGTGTCGCCGTTTCACTCAGCTGACTGGAGACGCACATCGTGCGGTCGCCCGTTTAATTATTGAGAACGAAGTCGTGCATCGGATGGTGATACCTTGGATGTGGCGTCCCAGTGTTTCTCTTCTCTATGCGGCCGCGTGTGTCAGTGTTGTGCGTCGGCCAGCGGAGCGGCGTGGCGGGGGAAGGCCAGTGTCCCGGACTCAAACAACGGACTCCCGCTTGCCAGTCTTCGGCTGTCAGATCTTCATCCCAGCTCACAGGTGACTGCTGATGTGAGGCCGTCTCCTTCCCGTCCTCACGAGTCACCCGGGTAAGCAAAAATCAGTCTTCAAATACCTTCTAACTTCTGTCTTCTGGCGGCGAGGCTGCTACTTGCTATTCCATTACAGCGGCGGCCTTGGTGCTTCTGTGTACGATGTAGTCTCTTCCTGCATGAAGGTCTTCAGCACCGACTATACTGGAACTGAACTCGAACCGAACTGAACTGAAAACTACTCTGTCGGGCCCACTGCGTCTCGCGTATTTATTTACTTCAGTTCACTGGAGGTGAACGACTTCACGGTCATTGCCTCTTCTGTCACGTTGAAAAGCTTCTCGAAAATGTTCTTAATGTCGGTCATTGGCTCTTGGAATGTAGGCGAGGGCCTTTGATCATATGTGACAATTGAGAAACACGTGAGCCAGTCGGGCGATGCCGTGACATCTGAATCGACAGCGTCCGCTTGTGTGGGGAGGGCGATGGCTTCTCCTGAACGTGCTGACTTCGCGGTCATCGCCTCTTCTGCTCTGCCCGCTGTTTGCCAGTGTGTAATTCTTCTAAACTAAGTTTTTCATTTATTTTCTGATTTCTACTTCACATTGAGTTCATTAATTTATTTACCTATCTTAAGTACCACTCAACACTATCAACTAAGTACCAAATGAGATTGGGGGCATAACTTAGAATTCCGTCATTTCATTAAAAGAATATCCTCCCATCATGTAGGAACCTAAGTAATAATTACAATGTGTTTAGTATAGTATCTACATGATTTTGCTTTTCGACCGGGGTAGAGTATAATTCATCCCATACGGACACTGAACATGTCCATGCTTACACCAATTCAGTTGAAGCTGTGTGCTCCACATTGTGCATACGCCATCTAATCAAATATTTACAGACATCTGCCAGTGGACATTACGATTGCATGTGTCTTCCAGTGACAACGTCTATCGAATTTAAAGAAAAAAAATCGCGAGTGACAAGACTGAGATATATGTGCAAAATTCGGGACCGTTGGTTTGTTTCTCAGGTTAGCCTGACAGTTATTCGGACATGCAGCTTCTGGGAGCAAATGGAAGAACGACAGTGTAGTTCTTGTTAAACTCTGTTAGATTATTTTAGGCAATATGTTTTCGAGGTAGACTGCGAGATATTTATACCTCAGATAGGCGCCACAGGAATAAAACAAGAGAGATTAGTGCAGGCATCCGTATAACAACTATTCTACAGCTCATTAAGCGTAAAGGGCAGAAAAAAATCTCTAAAAATTACCTTCCACCATGTGCAGTGTATATGTTACCTATCTAGGTATAGATGTGGATGGGATGAAATGTGGATTTAATACTTCGTGGTCTGCATCGCTCAACCACATTACAGAGATATGTAAAGATTTAAAGGTTTAAGGGTTCAAATAGTCATTGCACATTTTTCCCACGTCCTGTTTTAGGGTTGAACAACACTCATATCAGACTTAGGGTAGCGTAGCGTATGCCTCATCCCTATGTCGCAGAAACTTGGAAGTAATTTCTGAAATAGTGTACTCCTTAAGTCTATTCAGTACACTGCCTCATTTTCTAAGGCGTTCAGAGTAATAGTATCCTTGGGAACAGTAACAGTTTATAATGGCTATTCTTAAGACCCACGGAATAACAAGGAGCACCATGTCCAGCCCACCACATATTCTTCGACATTGGCAGTAATGGCCTTCCCAGTACGGTTACTTAAACAACTGGTGTGATAAACTAGGTGCATGAAGACTGTGGTTTTCAAATATATTAGTTAACGACGAGAATATTGTGATAGTCGGATTAACAGTTCCCCAGAGCAATGAATTAATAGGGCTTCCTGCTGCATACCTAATAATACATTGCTTAGCGTAGCTACAAGCCAGCATTGCTTCATACGTCAATATATTTCTGTGAGGTGTAAAACACAATGCAGAGCTACTATTAGAGTATGGAAAGACTTGGAGCTTAATATAAGCATTGTTCATTTTGTCCCACGTCGTACTCAAGAGTAGAATGACTTTTATGTCAGATTTCTGCTAGGACAGCGTGTATCGTTTCCAGCGTACGCGCTATACATGTGCATAGCAGTAATTACTTTAGAAAAACCCATTGCTTAAGCTTATTTCTAAAGACAGTACCAAATTTCAATTTACAACCTCTAGGTGACACACATAAGAAATTTGTAGCCATTTGTTAATGACATAAAGTTCGAACTGAGAGTTGTTCAAACATTCACAGTTTATCCCGGACTATGCTAGTGTCTATATAGAAAATCAGATGCGTAATACTCACATGCCTCCGTATCATGTGTGGTAGAGAGTACGTCTGACATTTAACGCGCATCCATATTCCATTCACGTGGAAAGAATGATTGTCAGTAAAAACCCTGCATTATCTCTAATTCCGAGATGTGTGTGAGGAAGTAATATACTGCCACAACACACGGTTCTGTGATATGCAACACCTGTCTTGCAGCAACCAGCACTGGAATCTATTCGGCATCTTTCTGCTACTATACCACTGCCTGTGGGCCGCTCAATCTTCTATTAACACAGGCTTTAAGGGTCTGAGGGCGACAATCAATACTCCAATAAGTGTTCTGTAAGCAGCTTCTTCTTTTACAGATGTATTGCAGTTCCTCATGCAGTCATTCAATTTTAGGCCGGTCTGGATAGTTACTCATAGGTATTATGTGGTTATTAGTATTTCCGGCAATAAAGTAATCAAACGAAATGGACCTTTTCACCTACATTTCTGCGACAGTTACATTTATCTGAGTCCAGATCCTGTAGCAATTCTTCGTCCTCTGCATTTCACTACAGCCTTGCTACTTCTCGTGGACAGCCATATCATCTACGACCTTGCACAGTAAACTGATACATACTGCAAAAACCCCAATATATCAGTAAATGTATGACGAGTCTGATGCCACACGGAATCATTGTCTGTTTGGTGGTGTGTTCTGACAGCTGTTCAGAGAAGCACTCCTCTACCTAATCCTGCGGGGTCTCGGGTTCGATTCCGTGTGGGGTCAGGGATTTTCACCTGTCTCGAAATGCCTGTGTGTTTGTGTTGTCCTCATCATTTCATCATCATTCATGAAAGTGGCGAGATTGGACTGAGCAAAGATTGAGAATTTGTACGGGCGCTGATAACCACGCAGTTGAACGCCTTACAAACCGAACATTGTCATCATCATCATCATCATCATCATCATCATCTACCTGATCCACATTTTCACTCCCATTATCGTATGCGGCAGCAGATGCACTATGTAATTTGATGTATAACTTCGAATGCTTCGTCTTCCTTCCATTAAAGTACACATATGAGGTACCATCCCCCACTTACATCTAGAAGTAACATTAAGGTTTCCCACCTATTGCATCAAATTCCGATTACTTCCTGTGTATACTGCCTTACGTAAGTATAGTCTACCTATAAATCAGAGTAATATTATTAAAGTAATATGACATATGGATGTAGGCAATAAACGAATATTTTCCCGTGCAGTGCACACCAATATACATCAGTATAGCATCGAGACAATACTAGCTTAACGGAGGATACAAGCTGCCTCATGTTATTCCCACATTGCAAAGCGCTTGTTAACGTATGATAGGAACCATGTGGAAAAGGACAGTTTTTTCGAAAGAAGTGTTAATATCATGTTGTAATTACTGTCATAATATTAACTGTTCATCTATCTAAGCGTTACCTGTCTAAATATATAATGTTTATGTGAGATGTCTCAAAAACAGCTATGTCCTTTAGATTTATGTAATTGGACAACATTTTCCGCTTACTGCACTGTCATATTTGTGACTGTGTACCTGTAATGCATTGTAAACTGTGCGGACTATCTAAAATGGCTACTTATCTTCTATGTCTCTCATGTCTTGGTTTCTTCAGCACCCAACTGTGATACAGATTCCGAACCTACCCAGAATATTTACCAGGTACTTGCAGGAGAACTTCTTCTCCGTCCTCTAAAAGTCTGTCAAAGAAAACATCAGTTAACACATGATGTTAACTGCCACCCAACATATTTACTAAAACACACATGGATTCTGGTGCAGGCGCAGTGTTGGCTTTAGCTATCTTGAATACAGCTTTACACTCACTGGGTCTTACAAAACCCCTCTCAATTACCACTTAAAAAGGGTACACATATTCTTACTTTATCATACATTTATATCACAGAACATTGATCAATTGCAGCTGTCAAAGCTTTGGACATACTTCAAAGATCCAAGATGTGTGCAACAGACGAGAAAAATGTTCAAGGAACTGACTTTCTCCAGTTGCAAATACTCAGCCGAATTGGGCTATATTGCGTAAGTGTTGTTTTGCCAAAGGGTCCCCCAGCGTCCAGGATGGATCCAGGTGGTGTTAGGCTGTGTGTCCACCCATGCTATGGGTGGGTACAGTTTGAAGGTCGATCCACTCTCCATGTATCTGGCTATGGTTATGAGAGTCAGGTTCATCTGTGTTATGTCTCGAATAGCTTTGGAGGTGGACCCACCTGCATTTAATCGGGGGTGATGTTTCGAGGGTGATCCACTCATATTACATCTAGAAAAGTATGCAGAGGTGAATCCACTATCACAAGGTGTGGATTGGAGTATGGTGGTGGATCTACCAGCGTTTGACTGAGGGTGGTGTCCGGAGGTAACAAGTCCACGTTAGTGTCCAGAGTTTATTCCGGCTGTAATTTGTGTGGGAACTGTCTGGGGGCCCTATGACAAACCAACACATCGAAAAAATAGCGCAAATAGGCTAGATGGTTACAATTGGATAAGGTCAGTTCCCCAAACATTGTGGATTGTGTACATCTTGGATCTTCAGACAGCTGCATTTGATTCATATTCAGAGTCCAGGGTGGGTGAGAATGGCTGTAAACTTGGTTAGGTGGTCATGGATGGAGATTTTATGATAATTAGTAGGCATAGCACTGAATGTAGGTAAACTCAGTACTCCACCACCACAACCAGCCGCGTGTCGTTTAGTGTGCGTAAGGGTTGAGAGCTGACAGAAGTTTTTCTGGGCAGACATTTGGAGGAGGGAGAAGAAGTGCTCATGCAAGTACTTGGTAGATACTATGGCTGCCTTGGCAATCTGCATTACGATTGGATGCTAAAGAAACAAAGCTGTGTCTGATAGGGTAGCCAATAGGAACACATTTATTCTTGTACAAAGGTCTTCATTTATCATTGCACATATAAACAGAATATGCAAGAAATTCTGGTACAAAAGGGGGGCATTTACTGAAGGTACTAATGGGTAGTTGTCGCATACTGGAGGACTTGCAGAAAGTGATGGCTTGAAGGAGTTTGTTACAATAGTGGATATAAAAAATAACAGTTTGTAAACTGGATCTGCTTAAAACGAATTCTTTTATTGTATCAACATATCATGGACTTGTTATTGGCATCTAGTTTTTCCATTGGTCTTGAGAAAAAACGCGATAAACTGCTACACTTCCAACAAATATTTTTACTCCACAAACCGTAGGAAAATGAGGCTCTGTATTGATTGGATTGAGGCCAGTTCTTATTGAGTAAATTGCTACTCTAAGAGCAGTGAATGTGGAAATCCTTGCCTTGAAGGAAAACTGTAAACTGATACTCGATAAAGAGTAGATTATTGCCAATGTGTAGAAAAGGCTTACAAATTACTATAAACAGAGTATATGAAAAAATATGGATATGAAAGTGAGATATAACACCATTTACTGTAATTACTTGCGCTATTTGAGAGTGATCACACGTTGCGGTACTTGTGAAGAATGATAGGTGTGAGACCATTTGTTACATGCACGTTACTTAGTATGTTACTTTGGACATGGAGGGGATATGGAAGGTGAGCGGATATTTTGGATATCCTGCATGGTTTATAATGCATTAGAGATACATTGTCATAGATTCTCCGGTGGGTTTAGCAAAAACTGCTTTATAATTATATATTTCCGATGGATGTAGCTGTTTTTGTTAAAGTGGGGTACAGCACATGAACATTCTATATAGAGACAGATTATGTCTACATATATCAATTAATGGCCATAATTTTTGTGCTATAATATAGGATTGGCAGGCAATACCACCATTTGTTGGCCTAAGTAGTTGTCCATAGTGATAAAAACATAATATCGTTTCTTACAGAGTACTACTCTTAAGACATCTGGTTCTGTACTACACGCGCCAGAGGCAATTTCTGCATTCTCCTAACCTAGTACTGACTTGAGGCTATATACCCCGCGTGATATTAAGTCGCTGTTACATAGTAATTCGTAGCGTACGCCGATATGTCATACCACCCCCTACTTCAGTGCCACCGGCCGCGGTGGTCTAGCGGTTCTAGGCGCTCAGTCCGGAACCGCGCGACTGCTACGGTCGCAGGTTCGAATCCTGCCTTGAGCATGGATGTGTGTGATGTCCTTAGGTTAGTAAGGTTTAAGTAGTTCTAAGTTCTAGGGGACTGATGACCACAGATGTTAAGTCCCATAGTGCTCAGAGCCATTTGAACCATTTGAACTTCAGTAACATAACACCGATTTTACCGATAAGCTTGGAGAAAAGCATTATCCACTGGAAGCAGTTAGGGTTTGTGACAGAAGCTGTGAGCAACAGATGTAAGGAAGGGATGACACTGAATAGTTATACTTTATTACACGAAGGACAATGTATTCTGGAGACATGATATCAACATGACACTACCATTTCTCCTACTGTGAAGCAATACTGCAGCGGAAAAAGCATACTAGAGAAAATTGGCGAGGAAGAAGTGGAAACCGTTTCAAGGACGTATACAAATATTGTGGCTATACCATATGAAGTGGAATTGGTCCATGTTAAAATGTATGTGGCTGTTGTAATGGACCCTCTACCTGGAATACAGCAGAAATTTCTTGTAGATGGCTGTTAGCTTCTGGATTTGAATATAATGCAAGATTTTACTAGGATTTTAGCTTCACTTCTTATATGTCTTTGCCCCTTCTAACGGACAGTCGCATTGGTCAGTTTTCGGCCTCTTTCTTAGGTTAAAATATTTATATCTTACGCGGTTCAGAAAACTGCTTAAAACTAATTGCAATATCTTTGATTAGTATGTAACACTTTCTCGTTTTACGGTTTTAAGTTTAACATTACAGCGACACTTGATTTTCAACAGAAAAAATGCTAGTAGAATTTACCTCGTTACGCTTTCAGCAACGACAGGTTTCTTGCACACTGCCAGGGGCACTTGCTCCACCCTATCGTGGTTCACGTGCCAACAACTGTTGAGACGTCCGTGTTCAAACCATTGACGCTGTATTGCACAGTAGGTAAGGGGGAGTAGTAGGCAGAAGCTTGCCCAATACGGTAGCACGATATGAGGCAAGCCTCCTGGTTTGACGGCAGACACTTCAGCACGCGCCTAAGAGTCATTTCAGCATCCATGATCTAGCACGCTACCCGCAGCTGCCATGGACTTCAGCCGGTAGGTTGAAAGAGTTCGGCCACAAAAGCGAGACAAATGAAATCTTGACATCTAGGATTCATAGGGAGAATACGAACCGTAAAGCTGTCTGCAGTTTAATGCGACATAGGTACCATACTGGAGAATGGTTAGCAATTGCATAGTCTCGGATGATCGCCATCTAATAGCGTCCATTAACGATGTCGTGCGAGTCCAGAAATATTTTTGATAATTTGTCGGAATACTGTGCAAAAACTGTTTTCTTGAAGTAATTTCCTTTCACAGAGCCCTTAATTAGCTCTTAGTATATTTTTAATGGAATCTGAGGAGTGGGCAGTAGGTAGAACATATCCTGATATCACGGCTTCAAGAGCTGCGTCTTGATGACATCCAATAAGTAGATAACATCAATATCTATGACTGTAGTTATAAGCGTTTACTTAAACAGTTAAATCTCTGGTGTGACATGTTGCTCGAGCAACCATTACTCTCAGCAGTGTTCTTATCACAAGTAAATGCTGTAAAAGTTATTATTAATTTTGGTCTTTATGTAAATGTGTTCTTCACTTCTTCTAAGAAGTCGAAATTTATCATTCGGCGTTGTTGTTCTGTCAATTGCGCACGGAGTTTGGTTTAAAAGGTGGAAGTATCTGTAGCGTACATAAAATATTATGTAGTCAGTAGCAGCTGCGTAGTGTTGTCGCCGTGAGAAGGGAGAAACATCCACCCGGTCAACTTCAGGCCCTCAGTGGAGTAGCCGGCACTCTTGTATGGTCTAAGACCCTTGACAGAGTGACAAGGGAAGGCAAGCTGGCGCTTGAAAGTGCGTCGGCTCGAAGTCGAAATAATTACGGGAAACATGCAAGTGTATGAGTCATGATCCTTGTCGATGGCAGAGAGTAACGCCATATGATGACAATCAACAGGAAACGAGAGCTGTTTGTGGGCAGCTTCTTTTGGTGCAGTAGAGATGGACGCAGAAGCAAGGTCCAGCGATAGACAGCGTGGCCAGTAGCGAATGCTAACGGACGCGTAAATGTATAAAAATATTCATAGAGAAACAAATTGCCTACTGAAACTGGTAGTATATTTGTTGATACGCCACCAAAGGTTTTAATACGATTCGAGAAAAGGTACAATGATTCAGCAGAAGAAATGATGCATCCTTGGCTTAACTAACCAAAAATAAATATCGATGTCCAATACCAAGTAGGCTGGTGGTCCCGCTGGAGTCTGCTGCACAGCTTCTTTTCCAGTAAATTACGCTGAATGGTGTGCTTCAAAACACTTGTGTCTGCACCAGCATTGTACTCTGTCGACAAATCTGGCAGAGGTGACCACCTATCCTGCTCTACAGAGAAGGCAAGTATCATACGTGCATGTTCTGTGTTGAGATGTGGTCGCCAAACACCTTGTCGTTTGGTCGTGGTTTCGCTACCTTGCACATGCTCACGACAGCAGCGCCCGAACGACCAACCAGCCGACCAGCCAGTCACCTTCGCCGCTTCCAGGATGCTCGTTCCCAGATGCCTGGCTGTAGCTACCTGTCATCAAGAGTCGCTTATGTCGATGCATGACCGTGTCTGCTCCCAGTATTGTTACTAGAATGATTCGGCATTCTGCTCCGTTTATGTACATTCCTTACCACTCACGTGTCACTAGGTGGATTTTGAATTTTTTTTAATTTCTTGCCCTTTGGCATTAACCATTTAACCAGAGAAGTGGGTGACTACAGATTTGGTATACAATATCGTATATACTGCATAAACATTACAACTTACAGTATTTCCAGGTGAACTTCATGGTACACTTCGTGCTTGCACGCACACACATCGCAGCCAATGCAGTACAACTCCTCACTCAGGAATATTTGTGTCTGACTTACAACTGGATATCCACTTCTCGCATAAACTGGGCAATACTGACGTAGTCTGTTGTGGTCAGTTGTCAAGACAAGTTGAGAGATGGCATGAGCCCCCTCTCATATTTCTATCTTACTCTGAGTAATTCGATTTTCCTCTCTAATTGCATGCGGTGAAAAGTTGCTATTCCTTCATACGCAGACTTCCCACGCAGCGTCTCTCGTCACCCGGGTGGTCCGGTGACAGGCGGGTTCTGCTGATCTTGGAAGGGTTAAGCCGACGGGTGTGAGGGAGTCGAGTGGATGCTTTCCAGACGCCGACATTGTCATAAGAGCGGGGGCGACACGCCCACAGGGGTCTGAAGGAGTGGCTGGGCTAGAGATTCCGTTACATCGCAGAAACTTAGTGAAAACACTTTCTGGCGGGTACCAGCGAGGCGTGGGAATGGCTTGTGCTCCCAGGGAGTCTTGGAGGGCAAATTCCCACGTTTTCTGCGAAATTGTAACTGTGATTGGCTTGCACAGTGGATAGCTCCGTGACGTAGCAAAATCGGCGCAGAAATTGGTGCCAAGTATCTCCATTGGTGGAATAGTAGTGTGTCGGCAATAGAGTGGAATTTTCCGCTGGTTTTCGAGTTGCTGATTGGAACGTTTAACCACGGCCACTGTTGTGCGGGCGGGAAATTTCGGTGTTCGGCTTGTACGGTCTCTTGAGAGGGTCGGCTGTCGCCTTTCGGTCAGAGCAGGTTACAAGACTGAGCTCTCGCTGCTCTAGACAGCCTGCCTTCCATTGGCTGTCTAATATACTTTCATTTAATTGTCACTGTTTGATGAAGTTGCTGAAGTTTCGACTTCAACGTAACTTTCTGAGTACAGTTGGCAATTGAGCGTTCTGCGTACGAGCGGCCTATCTTGTCCGTCTCGAGCAATTTTGGCTAAAGTTGTCTGTATCAGAGTTACAGTGTGACTTCGCTTGATAAAATCAATCACTGTACTGTCAGTGATTGTGTGGCGAGCCTTCTTCGTCTCCCTCAGAGGCGCATTTGTATTGATAGGAAGTCTTTAGTCTGGAACACCCAGACTAGGATAATTTGTTTCGGGCTATACTCGCGACATTATCATCACCACGACGGGATGGCGAAGCAACCAGCCATCGCCCCCATAGTACACCATTCGTGTCCTTGCAGTTAAGAAGACAGCTTGGTAATGTGTGTCCGCAGCACTGGCAGATTAGGGAATTTTTCTAGGTGATATTCAGAGCTCAGCAGAGCCCGCCTGTTCGTCTTTTCTAACTTTGTTCTGTCTTGGGTGTTCCCTGTCTGAGTTCTCACTACTGTAGCAGCAATTAATGTTGGGTTGGCTGGGTGTTTCTCTTAAGATTTGAGTTGCAAGGAATTGGCTCCACATAGCACTTGGTCATAAATGTCACAACCTCATTTATGGACAACTTCGCCTTCACAGCATTTATTTGAGTTTCCAATTTGATGTATTGTAAATGTTTCATGTGTTTTGTTTATTATTGTGAGTTTAGTCATAATTTTGCACTACGTTAATGAAACTTTCCTTTATCTAATTAATTTCTATCAAATTAAATTACTGCAGGTGCCAAACTCTTTTCTACTCCACTTGCAGGGTCGATTACAGTCAGTTCGCGTTTCTTCTTAATCCATGTGCAACAGCAAAAGTCGGAGCTAGAAAAGGGGGGCTTAGAGCATCATTTTCATATGAAGATTCTAGAAGAATTTAGTGTTAAATACACTGCTAGCCCTGGCACCTCGCCAAGTCAGTTGTCAAAACAAGGTTGGGGCATTCCTGCTCTGTACGTAGAATTTAACTTTGCAGTGGGCAGTAGTCACAGTGTTTTGACTCAGTTTATTAGTAACATTTATTCTAAAGCGCGCTTACACACACACACACACACACACACACACACAAGCACGCACGCAAACGAAACGGCGATTGTAGCATTCGAATGTTCAATGACACACAGCTCGCAGAACTGGGCGGGGCGCCAGTGAGCTACGTCACATCGTGCGCACTACGTGAACGACGCCACTGGTATTCCCTCGCGGGGGGGGGGGGGGGGGGGGCGATGCGTCCAAACCACCGCCGCCTCCACTGCCTCAGCCGCCGCCACCGCCAGCTCCACATGCTGGCTGCGCGGAGTCACTCCCCTCCTCTCTTTCAGGTCAGCTAATCCGGTGCGCAATCCCCGTTAGCTCTGCGGTCTCGGCTAGCTTCCCTACTTTACGAGCACTTTATTTAATAAACGTGGGACTCGGTGGCCACAGGAGAGCTGATTTGTGGGACTCACTGGTGTTCTGCAGGGCGAACTGATCCTGCAATATTCAGCGCTGGGAATTCAAAGGGGATATCACTGCTGCCGGCACTCAACCAAGTTACGCCGACAACCAAACTGGGTAGTGTGCAGTAAATTAGACACTACTAAACGCAGCAAGCGCTGTGCAGAATTATTTCTCCCAGTATTAGATTATTGTTGTCAGGTTACATGATGAAATGAGCTGCGAAATGTTCAGTTCGGAAGTGTCAGTAGTACGTTTGCGAAGTAACATCCAGAATATTTCAGATTCAAAGTAGCCACCATGGGATTGGAAGCATCGATTCCAACGTTACTGCGACTTCATTTATTAGTATTTAGTACCCTATATGATTCCACATGAATCTCCTCCACTGCGTCAAATCTACCATCGTACCTTCTCATCTTAGAGAAGAGGAAAAAATCACACAGAGCCACTTCTGCTGAGTACGTTGGCTGGGGAGTAACTGTCATCCTTTTAGCCAAAATTCGTACGCGGTCGCGAGTTACGATGTCGGAGTACGTCATTTCTGTTTGGCATGTCCTCCTCCTCATGTCTGCCTCAGTCCTCTTAGAAGATCACGACGTAAATGATTATTGCCCGTCTGACCAGGAGAGATGAACTTCTTACGAACGAAACATGTCTAGCAGCTCTACAAGGACTCTGCGTCTTGATTTGTCAGGCGTTTTTTGGCAAAGGTGGAGTCTTCTATTGCCACTATTGCTGCTTAGTTTCGGATTCACAGTCATAAACACAACTTCCGACACGAGTGACAGTCTTAAAAGTAAATTTTTGATAGTCTTGAACGAGCTGTGTAGCCTCCCCACAGACTTCCATGCGATGTTTTTTCTGATCGTTTTGATCAGTTTAGGCACAAACCATCCGCAATGTTTCTCATGTTCAATTCTTCTGACAATATGTTTACGTCTCCCGTAATTTCTACGCAAAGTGTTGCCGAGGTCTTGGATGGACTATTACGTACTTGCAGAATCAAACCCCTCACTTTCCAAACATTTTCTTGCGGTTTCCCAGCTGACGGCTGACCGGAACCGTCAACATAAGCTGTTCAGTCCTCTTTGAAACGTTTGTACCAGCCAAGTATATATTTGACTAAAGCACTGTCTCCAAGAGCTAGTTTCACTTTTGTTGCGTTTCTGTAATGGTTTTGCCAAGTTTAAAATAAAACTTTAAGCACACACGCTACTCTTTCAGGACAGCCACCGCGAAACCACCGACTCACAGAGACACGTGCAAACCAGCTTGCCAACAACCAAGCAAAGCAGTCAGTTCGCAGCCACTTACCACACTGAATCAGGGAGGACGTATGGGAAGAGCTCTAGCGGTATCTCAAACTGTTTGTAACTACTTGCGAGCAAAAGTCAAGCTTGGGAACTTTCGGATACCACCCCGGACTTCGGCGGTGCGAAGAATTCACGTCACTGGGCACTATGTGATACAATTTAATAATGACAGCTAGCTCTACGCCGCTTGAAAGATGTAGATTTATGTTGTTTCTTATGAAAATTGTTGGTGCCTTTCATTTCAACCAAGGTCACAGATAGTTCACTTACTACTTGTTCTGTCCTATTACAAACCGATTAATATCCATATATTCAGATTTTTTTCTGCTGTAAGTGGGATTCGAATCCCAAATTTTCAAGGAAATTCGTTGTTCAATGTGTGATCGAAAATGAGGTCATTTGAGGTCGAAATACTTCAGAAAAGGTAAAATTAAACAATGATGAAGGCATACGACCAGTAGATGGCGAGTAAAACAGACATAAGAACAAAAATTGCTTGAAGTGTTTTTATTGAATTAAACAGGACTTCTCAAAAAAATTGTGGCTTGCAGCCGGTCGTCATTTACTACACTCCACGACATCTCGACTGGGCACCAGCAAGTTATCCTCCAACGTGCCATCGAATACTTACGAAGAGTTCCTCGTCCTGCAGTTTGTTAGCGCGCTGCGAGTACTCCGCTCATACGTTCGTGGTTACTAACTGACCACACTATCAGCCGCCAGTCATCCTCAGCTGTGTCATCGAGTACTGATGAAGACTTCCCTCGTCCTGCTGTCTGTCGGACTGCTGCATCCACACATACGTTCGTGGTGACACACTGACCGCACCACTGGACCAGCAGCGCCTCCGCTGGTGGAATTCGGGAACTCAGCCGTAGACGTTCCGGGAAAATCGTAGAACTGTTGAGATTTCAACCCTTGTCTGACTAGTACCTAGCATCACAGTATTCTGTAATGCGTGTTTCCACTTTTTTTTATATTAAGTCCCAGGGACAGGATACCGTGCATAAAGTTACTGTTTTATCACATTCTGTTGAATGTCCAATGGAGATACACTCAAGAGCCAAAACAGCTGGTACACCTGCCTAATATCGTGTAGGGCCCCAGAGAGCACGCAGAAGTGCGGCAACACGACGTGGCACGGACTGGACTGACGTCTCAAGTAGTGCTGCAGGGAACGGACACCGTGAATCCTGAACGACGACCTAATTAAAGATATGAAGATGACTTTATAAAACATGCAGGGCCAACATAAATGGGACGTCTGGTAGAGGGCTTGATCTTGTAGTACGTGGCTTATCTCGTGATGCTGATCACAATCGGTATAAGGATGACGCCGACGGCGAATAGGTGAACGAAATATGTGATCCGTAAACTAAAAAAAATCATGTTTTATTTTTATTTTGTTCAAATGGTTCAAATGGCTCTGAGCACTATGGGACTTAACTTTTGAGGTGATCAGTCCCCTAGAACTTATAACTACTTAAACCTAACTAACCTAAGGACATCACACTCATCCATGCCCGAAGCAGGATTCGAACCTGCGACCGTAGTGGACGCGTGGTTCCAGACTGTAGCGCCTAGAACCGCTCGACTACTCCGGCCGGCTTTTATTTTGTTTTGGTGTTATGTAAGTTATAGGTAAGAGAAGTTGATTACTCTAGTAATGACATCAACATTAAAAAGAGCGCAGTGGGTGGGAAAATGAAAAAAAAAAACAGAAACACACAACACAACGCAATAAAGAATATTTCACCCTCAGGAGACACTATGGAATTATCGCAATAATGAAATGGGGACGGAAACAGTGGGTGAGAACCTTCATAGAGATCAGAACGATACTAATGGAGACATCGCAAGCGTGCTCACAAGAACTGTGCAACATTCCTTCCACGACGCACACAGCGTATTTCTAAAAGCCTTCAAATGAATCCATGTTTCAGGAAATTAAGCCAGATAGTATGTCGAAACATACGAAGTTTGCCAAGGAAGATAAACATTTCAACACATGAGTGACGTTTCGCAGTGAGTTTGTTCTATGCTGTAGTCAAAATTCCGTATACCAGAGCCGACTATTTATTAAGAGACTGGAGACAAAGATGAAACTACAGTCACTGAGCGGACTATTTTGTCTAATCTTCCAATGAAAGAAGGTCATTAGAGATTGAACACCGGCCCAAGGTGCATATGAGCAAAGAGAGTAACAGAATATTTATTTTGAAGAGGAAGCTTCCTAATGCACAGCTTGCTTGCTTCACGCAGGTAATCGAAAAACTAAATTTGGATTATTAGAATGTAAGTTCAACCTGCTCCTCCGAAACGCAAGTTCCGGATCTTAAGCATAGCGTGGTTTGGACTCGCAATAGTTCTGTTACTGCACCACGGGATTTTGAACTCCTGAAATTGGTCGGTCAGAATTCTTTCATAAACTTTGTATTCATACGCATCTCATGTAACTGTAGTGCCGATCTCCACAGTGCACGTTAGTCTATTCAATTTACCAGTAGCCCCTGGGGAAGGGGGCAACGGCCTTGCCGCAGTGGATACACCGATTCCCGCCAGATCACCGAAGTCAAGCGCTGTCGGGCGTGGCCGGCAGTTGGATGGGTGACCATCCGCGCTGTCATGAGCTGTTGCCGTTTTTCGGGGTGCACTCAGTCTCGTGATGCCAATTGAGGAGCTACTCGACCGAATAGTAGCGGCTCCGGTCAAAGAAAACCATCGTAACGAGCGGGAGAGCGGTGTGCTGACCACACGTCTCTCCTATCCGCATCCTCAGCTGAGGATGACACGGCGGTCGGATGGTCCTGATGGGCCACCTGTGGCCTGATGACGGAGTACTCTGGGGAAGGGATAAACCCAGCTGCTGATTTGTTTTTATTATATGAATCATTTGCAGTTCCCATGTGTCTTATTTGTGCATGAATGTTTATCCGAAATTCAAATGTTTCTGTGGGCAACCACAGTTAGCATATATAGAGCCAACAGGCATTGCCAATCTATCCTTGTGAGAAGATTTAACATGTCCAAAGAAACGGGCACTGCAGCTTCTACAGCCGTTATGAAACCATGTTAAGACGACCGCTTGTGGTAAGTGGGAAATCCGGGTTCGAATCTCGTCCCGGCACAAATTTCCACTGTCGATTCTACAGCTGATGGTTGTCTACATTCGCAATTGCGGATACATTTAGTGTACTTCATAACGGCTGTAATTGCCGAAGTGCCTGTTCTTTTGCTTATGCGTGCATGTCCAAAGGAACATTGCATCGCAAATCGGAAAACACAGACACCGCATTATCGTATTTATCCACCGACACCTGGCAAGCGACTTTCAAGCAAAATGTCTCTCTCGTAAGGGAGTATGCATAGTAGATGTACGATTACAGGTTGTAGACACACGGTTGACAACGTATGGAAATTTGGGTCTGGTCATGTGTCGTGCACGGATTGCCAAAGGGTAACGCGACCGCTCGCGATAGCGAGAAATCCGGGTTCGAGGCTAGGTCCGTCGTCATTCCATTCTACAGCCGATGGTTGTACGCATTCGCAATGGCAAATACATTTAATGTTGTCGGCTGATAGTTGGTCAGACCTAATGGGACTTTTCCTCCAGCTGCTGGAACGAGGAGCCGTTTTCGGCTACGTGCTATGTTCGTCATCTGACGGAGTCCTGGTAGGTGAACAGATCCGCTATCCTGAGCTCTCTTCTTCAGTTTTGGATTCAGGTATTTGGACATAATAGTCTTTCTTAGAATCATTTACGTTAGGGAGTCGTTCCAAGATCCCATATTTTGACTCTTTCAGTTAATTTTGTGAGTGAGTGTAGCTTCCGTTCTTCGAAGAAGAACCATCACATTGTGTGCCCAGAGTTGGTTGCTTTCAGCTAAGTGAGTTGACCTTTTGCTAAATTTGTTTGCTTAATAAGCCACACATCAAGCGGAAATTTTTGTGAGAATTTCGGTACTATTTTAATGGGTGATCGTTTTGTTTCTAGTACCACTGATGTGTGTGTGACTTCATAGCTTAGGAATAACATTGCTATCGATTTTATAGTACGTGAAATTCTGTTCTCAACGAACACCTGTGTCCATGGAGATTTTGCTATCCGATGACAATTCGTTTTTTAACAGAATTTCTTGTGACGACGTGTCTTAGATGTACCGATGTCCACCGTCCCATCCATTCGCTCTCCCATTGCCATGCTAGTAGTTAAGGGTTGAATTGATCGTTGCCAGGATTTCATTGTACGTATGTGCGTAAATTACCTGGCTCTTACTTCCCAGCTTGTGACTTAAAAGTTTCTGAAAAGAGTCTGAATTCAGTCCCAATGATCTATGTGTCTGTACAGTTCCGCCATGATATCACGTTAAGGGAACCATATTCTGTAATCATTTATGTTCGTGTGCCCCAGTTTACACTATGATTCTTGTTTGATAAATGTATTTCAGACTGTAGTCGGCGGAAGTCCTATACCTTTGCTTGAATAATTCGTTACCATTCACGAAAAAGACATTCACCGCCATTGAAAATAATTTCACCACCATTCATGCCATAAATCCATCCACCCACATGTAGCTACACCTGAAAGATCAATTCATATTCGGTAGTAGAACAGATTTAAATAAAAGTAGTGGAAAGAATGAAAGATATACAATAACATAATTGTTAGTTCGATTTTCATTATATTACCTTCCCTATCTTGCTTGTTTGGACTCGGGTTATCCACTGCGTTAAAAATAAATTATCTTCTTTGTTGGGCATCATTCTTTGTGCTACTAATCATTTATTAATGGGGGGCATGTGAGGCAGCGAATGTAACGTAACCAGTAGCACACGTCCCCATCCATATTTTCATCTAAATGATCCTCGTTTATTTCACCATCTGTGTCTAGATTCTTTTATTTCAAGTCGCAGAAACATGGTAATATAACACGCCCCCTTCAAAACATCTCGAGGTACCATATAAAATTAAAGAGAAATTTTACCTTAGACTTCAAACCTTACCAAAAAATACTATAGATTCCACCATCTGCATTCTCATGCGGAACTGAGACTTGTGTGTGGCCATCAAAGAGTTGAGTGACAATATTGTGACAAAGCAGTCTCTAAGACTGAGCAGATACACTGTGGGCTTCAGCGTACTAGAAGCTGGTAACTCTTTGAGACGTAATACAAGTCTCATTTTACTCTGTATGTGTGATCAGCACGCGAAATGAATCAGCAAATACTGAGACTGCTGATGTAGTAATTCCTTGATATGTAACAAAAGTTTCAGTATAATCTACTTGTCTACGATCAGCACAAGAGTTGAGTCTGTAAATTTTGAGGATGCTACCATAAAGAATGTTCTGATACGCTGTAGAGTTTGGCACACATGAATTTAGCAATTCCTTGATATGTAACATAAGTTAATCAAAGCTACAGGTAATACCTATTCTGCTGCATAGATTATTTACTAAAGAACATTGTAAGTGACGTTGAGTTTCTAGTGCTGCATTACAAAAAATGAAACGGAAATTAAGAACAGTGGTGTGCATTGAAATTTGCGATAAATCTAGTAAATATGTTAAAAGCTGTACAGAGCCCAAAGGAAACGTTCCATACCAAAAGTACATGTTTTTCAGGGGTAGAACAAGTTTTGGGAGGCCAGAAAAGCCCCGAAAGGTGAACCTCTCTTATAAAGAAAAAATGTGATTCTCTTTGGGCCCAAAAATCAAAAACAACAAGATAGCGTAGTACTGTTAACAACATCTAATGTGCATAACTGAATAAGTGTTAGCGGTTCCAGTTGAAATTACGAAAACTAGAAACAAGTTGCTGCCAGTATATCTACATCTACATCTACATGGATACTCCTTAAACCAAACTTAAGTGTCTGCCAGAGTGTTCTTCGAACAACCTTCACAATAATTCTCTATTATTCTAATCTCGAAATGCCGCGGAAAAAACGAAAACCTATATCTTTCCGTGAGAGCTCTGATTTCCCTTACTTTATTATGATGATCGTTTCAGCGTCAACTAAATATTTTCGCATTCGGAGGAGAAAGTAAATGACTGTAACGACTGAAATTTCGTAAAAATATTCCGCCGCAACGAAAAGCGACTTTGTTTTAATGACGTCCACCCCAAATCTTGCACCATGTAGTGACATTCTCTCCCCTATTTCTCGATAATACAAAACGTTCTGCTCATCTTTGAACTTTCTCGATGTACTCCGTTAATCCTGTCTGGTAAGGATCCCACACAGCTCAACAGTATTCCAAAAGAGGGCGGACAAGCGTAGTGTAGGCAGTTTCTTTAGTAGATCTGTTGCATCTTCTAAGTCTTCTGCCAATAAATCGCAGTCTCCGATTCGCCATCCCATAACATTCTTTACGTGTTCTTTCATATTTATGTTGTTCTTAATTGTAATTTCTAGGTTTTTGGTTGAATTTACGGTCTTTAGGCTTGACTGATTTATCGCGTAAAAGAAGTTTAACGGATTCCTATTAGCACGCATGTGAATGACTTCACACTTTTCATTATTTAGGGTCAATTACCAATTATCGCACCATAAAGATATATTTTCTAAATCGTTTTGCAATTTGCTTTGATCCTCTGAGTTTACTAGACGATAAACTACAGCATCATCTGCAAACAACCTAAAACGGCTGCTCAGATTATCTCGTAAATCGTTTATATAGATAAGGAACAGCAGAGGGCCTATAACACCACCTAGGAACGCCAGAAGTCACTTCTGTTTTACTCGATGACTTTTCGTCAATTACAACGAACTGTGATCTCTCTGAGAGGAAATCACGAATCCAGTCACATAACTGAGACAATCATCCATAAGCACGTAATTTGACTACAAGTTGCTTCTGAGGTTCAGTGTCAAAAACCTTCTGGAAATCTAGAAATACGGATCAACTCGAAATCTCTTGTCAATACCACTGAACACTTCGTGTGAGTAAAGAGCTAGTTGTGATTCACAAGAACAGTGCTTTCTAAATCCGTGTTGTCTGCGTGTCACTAGACCGTTCTCTTAGACGTAATTCATAATATTCGAACACGATATACGTACCAGAATCCTGCTGCATATCGACGTCAATGATATAAGCGTGTAATTTAGTGTATTACTCTTACAGTCTTTCTGGAATATTACTGTGACCTGTGGATTTTTCTAGTCTTTGGGTACAGATATTTCGTCGAACGAGCGGTTGTATATGATTGTTAAGTACGGAGCTATTGCATCAGCGTACTCTGAAAATAACCTAATTGGTATACGGTCTGAACAGGATGACATGCTTTTATTAGGTAATTTAAGTTGCTTCACTACTCCGACGATATCTAATTCTTATGTACTCATGTTGGCAGATGTTCTTCATTCGAATTCTGGAATATTTACTTCGTCTTCTTTGCTGAAGGAATTTCGGAGGGCTGTGTTCAGCAAACGAGCTTTAGCAGAACTGTCATCTATGGTATGCCATTGCTGTCACACAGAGAAGGCTTTGATTGTGTTTTTCCGGTAGCATACTTCACATATGACCATAATCTCTCTGGATATTCTGTCAGGTTTCGACATAAAGTTTCGTTGTAGAAAATATTGTAAGAATCTCGCACTGAAGTCCACTCTAAACTCCAAATCCAGTTTCGGTGAATTTGCATTCGTTGAAATTGGGCATGCTTTTTTCTTTGTCGGTGCAACAGTGTTCTGGTCTGTTTTGTGCACCAAAGGGGATCAGCTCCGTCGTTTGTTAATTTATTCGGTATAATTCTCTCAGTTGCTGTCAATACTATGTCTTTGAATTCATGCCACATCTTGTCTACACTGATCGGTTCAACGTTATTTTGGAAGGAGTAGAGATTGGCTCTCAGGAACGCGTCAAGTGAGCTTTGATCACCTTTTTTAATAGTAAATTTTTTGTTTATTTTTCGAAGATTTGGGAGTTAAAATATTCAGTCTCGCTACAACGATGTGTTCGCTAATCCCTGTATCCGGTTTGATGCTCGTTATTAGCTCAGGATTGTTTGTTGCTAAGAAGTCAGGCATGTTTCCAGAAGAGTTTACTATTCGAATGGGCTCACGCACTAAGTCCTCGAAATAATTTTCAGAGAATGCGTTTAGCACAATTTCGGACAGTGTTTTGTGCTTACCTCTGGATTTAAACACATACTTTCGCGAACATATCGAGAGTAAATTGAAGTCACCAGCAATCATAATTTCATGAGTCGGGTACATGTTTGAAATCAAACTCAAGCTTTCTTTGAACCTTAAAGCAGTTCTATCATCCGAGTTGGGAGGTTAGTATAAAGATCGACTTATTATTTTATGCAGCCTGCCAAAAACGACCTCTACCCATATTAACTCACAGGATCTACCTACTTCAACTTCGCTACAAGATAAACTGCTTCTAATGGCAACAAACGCGCCACCGCTGACTGTTTAGTCTTTCCTTTCTGAACACCGTTAGGTTCTTCGCAAAAATTTCGTCTGAACTTAACTCCAGCTTTTGCAAGCTTTCAGTTCCTATAACGATCTGAGCATTAGCACTTTCTATTAACGCTTGGGGCTCTGGTACTTTCCCAACTGTTCCGGCGTGGCGACAAGCGCCAGTACGAAGATCAAGAATGATACAGCAGAGTGGGCTTTGAGACGACGTTAGCCAATAGCACGCCGACTAGGACGTCACCGCGGCAGAAAGGCATCTACATGTAGAGAATAAAAGCACCGCGCCTCCTAGCTGCGGCCGGACAGTAGAAGACATAAACTAGAATACGGACTATAAGAGCAGTAGTGATATTAATGACAGCAGTGACCTATGAACTTGTGTGATTATCTTGCATGGAAATTGTATCTATCAAAGCACATTGATTATTTGCATGTCGCCCATTGCTTGCGACCTTTCATGTAGAAACGAAAGTTGAGTATTGTCAATTCAATTACTGTAGTAAACTCCATTAATATGATTTCCTTTTATGTTGTCTAGTTATTCGAGAAAACAGTTTCCTAGGCACCTTATAAGACATGAGTGGGCAGGATTCCACACCAACACAGGTAGGAAATTTACAACTGTCATAACGATGGCTCCTGGATCTACGTTCTTCCAGAGTTCGACTTGCACCATTTCAGACTGAAGCCCTTTTCGTGTTTCTCTGAGACTTTCTAACCTAAGAAACCACCCAGTCATCGCCACATAGCCTGTTCTAACCGTGTAACCGCCTCCTACGAGTAGTGGACTCCTGATCTATGAAGATTTATTTTTAGAGGATAATCTAGGTGAATGAAGTGAGATAAAATTTTTCTAAAAACCGGTCCCACTTTTCTCTCAAACCGTTTACAATATAGATTTATAAATTTTCCAAAGTTCTTTTAAATTAGGAAATAGAAACACGGTTAAACGTTTAGCAGCACTTAAAGTCGTGCCTAAGGAACAAATTTTCTACTTTCTTTCTATCCACTTCTGTGTATGATCATTATCATTAGATAATCAATATCATGAGAAACTAATTTTAAATAATTTTCCAATTATTCATGTATGTGAGACTCTACACATGATCCTCAGAGAAATATCGTCAGGATTATCAGAAGGAGGACTAGCTACCCTGTATCTAGAAACTGAGTTTACGGCAGAATTTCTGCTGCGTGGATCTAACGCAAATATTGAGATCCGGCCCGCGCAGTGGTCGCCGTGTCGGCGTGAATGATTAATGTTTAATGTGGGCTGCATCATGGCTGGCGGTGAGCCATCCCGATCGTTAACTTCTTCCTCGGCCATAAAAACCAAACGCGGCGGTGTTCTAATAGATAGCGCCCCTATAAACACAGTTATAAAACCTCCACACCCTTTATAACGACGCACAAACTTTATTCAGTGCGTTACCAGTTTCAGGGCCAACAAAGACTAACAAAGAATTCATCAGCACTCCCTCCTCTGTTGTGTAGCGGCCATAACTTTTTAATTAAACACACACTCTTCAAACTTGGGGGAAGCTTTCGCGTGGAAGTTCATTACGACGCTCGGCCGGCAAAGTTCCTGTCACCGTCCGTCAACGTTTATATTCTGGAACATTATTCCTCAAGTTCTTTGCTCGTCTCTCTCAAATGTTCTGGTGTTTAAGCAGACCCAGCATTCACTTTAGTTAGTCTGAAGTGGTAAACGTTTTTGATGGTGGAACATCTGCATGACGACCTTAGATACCGAACTGGTTTCTGTTTCTGTATCATTTACATGACGCATTCAGTTATACATCCACAAATGCATGAAAATCTTCTGTTGTCCCACATTCATCAAACTTTAACATTTCTTAGCCCACAGTGATACCGATCTGTGTAATGTAACTATCACATAGTTGTAACGTATTTTTCATCAATTCATTAACAATAATCCCAAAAGATCTGAGACTATCTTAGAACCATCTGGTTTAATTGATTTTGAATTGTGCTCTTGTTCAGTATTTTGAGGTCACATAAGGTGATAATTGAGACAAGGATAGATAACAATGAAGAATTCAGAAACTTAGCATCAAGTCGAATATCTCTCTTTAAGCAATAAGTCCCAGAGCAATACTTGATATCTAGATATGATTGTGCACAAAAACAAAATTCTATAGCTAAGATCGCATAAATTCTTCTTTATATTTGACAACCGGTTTTAACACATAGAACTGTCATCTTCCGGTCTACAAAAAATGTTTTGTTACAGAACACGTTCATTGTGAATCATAATGTTATGCCTTGTTATCAATATTGTGGGTAAAGTGTAGATCCTTATACAAATATTATCAGAAATAAAATATTTGCAATTAATTAGCAACTTTGTGCACATGGCCATGTCCGTGTACGTAGCGCTCACAGATGTTTGTTAAGTTTTAGAAATCGCAGTGTACAGTAAAATGCACATATATTGTGATTTTTAAGACTAAACGATCGTCTGTGAGCGCTACTTAAATGGTCATGGCCATATGCACAAGCTGCTTCTTAATTGTAAATGTTTTATTTCTGACAAACATTTGTATAACGAGCTACATTTTAATGACAACATGACGTGAGGATCTAACTGACAATAAACACGTTTTGCAACAAAAAATGTTTTGAAGACCGGAAAATGACAGCTATATTTGTCGAAACCGATTTTCAATAATGAAGAAAAATGTATTTGATGTTGGCTATAGAAAGTTTTTTAGCAAGTAAAACACAATCCCTCTCCAAGTTCTCATTATGAGAAAATTCACTGTGTATAATAACCTTCACAGAACCTAAATTTGTGACGACTACTGTAACGCACTAAGGCTAGGAGATATCTGGAGTGAGAGGCAAATCTTCTCTTGTGACTGGCTTCTTCAGTTATTTCTCAGCGAAGAAATATGTGAAAATCGAAAATTGACTTTTATCTGTTAAAAATGCATCGTTTCTTACTTCTCAGCCGCTTTTATCGGATTCCTTCAACTGTAATTGATAAACGAAGACAAATTTTTGCTCGTACGTGAATACAACAGACTTATTACTGTTGGGGGAGACGTGGAAATACGTACGTTTTAATAGATTAAAGACGGCCCACTACTTGCAAGAGCACAATTTTTGTTTTATGTAATGCCTAAATAAGTTTCACAACAGGTGTAGCATCTTCAGTGGGTTGTTCTTTTATTGTTCCTGAAATGAAATTTATAAATAAAAAATTATGTTGGTTAGAAATGTTTTGACATTGGATTTTTTTGTTGTTTATGTTACGTATCTTTGGTGGCAACAAGCACACACAATGTAAAAATAGGTAAATCACATATGGAATCTAAAGAATAACAAAATCTGATGTTAAAGTGTTACTAGGCTACACAAAATGTTAACAGATATATTTCAGAGATAATAAAAGAAACAACCCAATGAAGATGTCCTAGCAGTGGTGATACATGTTTGGTAACTGAAGTTAGCAAAAACTCTGTTCTTCCAACAAGGCGGATTCCCTTTAATGCACTCACGGGAACAGAGCAATTCCATTATGATAACTTATATTGTGAAGAGGTTATTGTCGTCGATGGAAAAGCTAGTTCTGAGAGTGTACAAAATGCTATCCGGTATTTTCTTCCTAAGTACTGTTAAATATAGTCTCATTTTTACTGGATTTATAATAACTTTGTATTGTAAATAACATCATTAAATATCTGATATGTTCCCTAGCACGTCAATAACCGAATCGATGCAGGCCTCCACCCCCTACGGATGATACGAAGTTCTTTCAGGGAAGCTCTTCTTAAGGGAGATAGGGGACGTTTATTTGAGTCACAATTGCAATTCTCCTCCAGGGGTTCATAAATTATATACACAAAATTACTTAAAACAAATCTTAAATGAACAAGCATCAATTTTGGTTAATGTTGTGATGAAATTTTTAACGTTTTGTAAGAAGGGAGTATTTATAGCTGTTATGTTGTATTTAACATTCGGAGATGCAATAAAAGTAAGTATCTCAGAATTCAAACAAAATTCTTTTTCTTCGTCTACAGACAATGCGTGTATTCGACAGCTGGCATAGAGACTGAATTTTTAGGCCGTTGCTTGCCGGATTTGTTACGAAAGGCAGTGAAATTGTGTGAAATACCTCAAACAAACATTAAATTAATGAACGCGCTTCTTTTAAAGAACTTGTTTTTTTGTAGCATGTTCCGATATTTGAAATTTTTATTCCGATTTATTTTACTACCTTTAAAGACACAGCGGTGGTTAAACTATCATAGCACAACAGAGGCCAGAGAGTGAATGGGGTGAATGTGTTCGCTATAGCACACGTGTTGGATTGTGTTTGCCTTCTGTTAACATTCTCGGTTCGTTTTGTCCATTTTTGGCACATTTTGTGGATTTGTTTTGTTGAATACTGAACTATCTATGAACATTTAACATTAAACAAATTTCTCCTCATGGTAACAGTGAAAACAGTAACTGTCTTTCAGCTAGTGGCAGAAAATAAACTGCGAAGAGGAGACGATATTGTGAAGATTGTTCACTTTTTTCTTTTTTCATATATTATTATCAACGTTGAATAACGTCCACAGTGAGTAATTTCCTTTGAAATTTTGTCTGTAAACAATAAGACACCTAACAGATTGAAGACATATCTTAAAAATCAACATCCTAGATTTACGATGAGTGTCAACAATTTTTATTAAAATATGACATTTACAAATAAATCTGACGCTGAATTTGTAAACTTGACATCTATGATTTGGTTAGCCTTTTACCTGGTATCTTATAGTATTACCATATTAAAAAACTCCACAAAACTGATGGAACGCCCTCGTCACTCGCAGGAGTTAACATATTTAGAACAACTTTGGGTAAATTCACTGACAACCACGAAACAATAAGCCACTATTCCGTGACTCACTCTAGAAGAATTTATCGAGCGAGGCGGCTCAGTTACAAGATGCTGGAGTCACTTTCAGAGGCATAAGTTTTAATTCCCCGTCTTGCCACCAAGGTTTACGTATTGTTTGATTTCCTTAACTCGCTTCTGTCGAATTCCAGAAGGATTCTAGCGAGAAACCAGGATCCAATTTCCTTCCCATCTTAGTTTCACACGGCCTATGCTTGGCTTCTGATGCCCTAATAATCGATCAGATGGTAAGATCCTGTATTGATTAAACCATTCGTCCAGAGGGCGTATTTGGATAGAGTGATTCTTTAGTTCACAGCTCAAGGTAAGTGGGAAATCCGAAATGGACCCACCTCCTGGAACAAATTTTCATGTATCACTTTGTATATACATCGCCATGACTACTGTGATGAGGAACAAAATTAACAGATTCTTACCTATACGTGTTGTTGTGGTATTCAGTCCAGAGACTGGTTTGATGCACCTCTCCATGCTACTCTATCCTGTGCAAACTTCATCTCCCAGTACCTACTGCAACCTACATCCTTCTGAATCTGCTTAGTGTACTCATCTCTTAGTCTCCCTCTATGATTGTTACCCTAAACGCTGCCCTCCAATACTAAATTGGTGATCCCTTGATGCCTCAGAACATATCCTACCAACCGATCCCTTCTTATAGTCAAGTTGTGCCGCAAAAGTTCTCTTCTCCCCAACTCTATTCAGTACTTCCTCATTAGTTATGTCATCTATCCATCTAATCTTCAGCATCCTTCTGTAGCACCACATTTGGAAAGCTTCTATTCTCTTTTTGTCCAAACTATTTATCGTCCACGTTTCACTTCCATACATGGCTACACTCCATACAAATACTATCAGAAAAGACTTCCGGACACTTAAATCTACACTCGATGTTAACAAATTTCTCTTCTTCCGAAACGCTTTCCTTGCCATTGCCAGTCTACATTTTATATTCCCTCTACTTCGACCATCATTAGTTATTTTGCTCCACAGATATCAAAACTCATTTACTACTTTAAGCGTCTCATTTCCTAATCTAATACCCTCAGCATCACCCGATTTAATTCGACTGATTCCATTATCCTCGTTTTGCTTTTGTGGATGTTCACCTTATATCCTCCTTTCAAGACGCTGTCCATTCCGTTCAGCTGCTCTTCCAGGCCCTTTGCTGTCTCTGACAGAATTACAATGTCATCGGCGAACCTCAAAGTTGAAATTTCTTCTCCATGGATTTTAATTCCTACTCCGAATTTTTCCGTTGTTTTCTTTACTGCTTCCTCAATATACAGATTGAATAACATCGGATATAGGCTACAACCCTTTCTCACTCCCTTCCCAACCACTGCTTCCCTTTCATGCCCCTCGACTCTTATAACTGCCATCTGTTTTCTGCACAAATTGTAAATGGCCTTTCGCTCCCTGTATTTTACCCCTGCCACCTTCAGAATTTGAAAGGGAGGATTCCAGTCAACATTGTCAAAAGCTTTCTCTAAGTCCACAAAAGGTAGAAACGTGGGTTTGCCTTTCCCTAATATTCTTTCTAAGATAAATTGTAGGGTCGGTATTGTCTGGCCTGTTCCAACATTTCTACGGAATCCAAACTGATCTTCCCCGAGGTCGGATTCTACCGGTTTTTCCATTCGTCTGTAAAGAATTCGTGTTAGTATTTTGCAGGGGTGGCTTATTAAACTGATAATTCGGTAATTTTCACATCTGTCTACCCCTGCTTTCTTTGGTATTGGAATTATTATATTCTTCTTGAAGTCTGAGGGAATTTCGCCTGTCTCATACATCTTGCTCACCAGATGGTAGAGTTTTGTCAGTGCTGGCTCTCTCAAGGCTATCAGAGTTCTAATGGAATGTTGGATATTCCTGGGGCCTTGTTTCGGCTTAGGTCCTTCAGTGCTCTGTCAAACTCTTCACCCATTTCATCTTCATCTACAACCTCCTCCATTTCCATAATATTGTCCTCAAGAACATCGAACTTGTATAGACCCTTTATATACTCCTTCCACCTTTCTGCTTTCCCTTCTTTGCTTAGAACTGGGTTTCCATCTGAGCTCTTGATATTCATGCAAGTGGTTCTCTTTTCTCCAAAGAGGCAGTATCTGTCTTACCCCTAGTGTTACACGACTCTACATCCTTACACTTCTTCTCTAGCGATCCCTGCTTAGCCATTTTGCACTTCCTGTCAGTCTCATTTTTGAGACGTTTGTTTTGCTATTTGCCTGCTTCTTTTACTGCATTTTTATATTTTCTTCTTTCATCAATTAAATTCAATATCTCTTCTGTTACCCAAGGATTTCTGCTAGTCCTCGTCATTTTTACCTACTTTATCCTCTGCTGCCTTCATTATTTCATCCCTCAAAGCTACCCATTCTTCTTCTACTGTATCTCCTTCCCCGATATCTGTCAATCGTTCCCTAATGCTCTCCCTGAATTTCTGTACAACCTCTGGTTTAGTTATTTTATCCAGATCCCATCTCCTTAAATTCCCACCTTTTTGCAGTTTCTTCAGTTTTAATCTACAGTTCATAACCAATAGATTGTGGTCAGAGTCCACATCTGCCCCTGGAAATGTCTTACAATTTAAAACCTGGTTCCTAAATCTCTGTCTTACCATTATATAATCTATCTGAAATCTGTCAGTATCTTCAGGCTTCTTCCATGTATACAGCCTTCTTTTATGATTCTTGAACCAAGTGTTGGCTATGATTACGTTGTGCTCTGTGCAAAATTCTACCAGGCGGCTTCCTCTTTCATTTCTTACCTCCAATACATATTCACCTACTACGTTTCCTTCTCTCCCTTTTCCTACTACCGAATTCCAGTCACCCATGACTATTAAATTTTCGTCTCCCTTCACTATCTGAATAATTTCTTTTATTTCATCATGCATTTCTTCAATTTCTTCGTCATCTGCAGAGCTAGTTGGCATATAAACTTGTACTACTGTAGTAGGCGTGGGCTTCGTGTCTATCTTGGCCACAATAATGCGTTCACTATGCTGCTTGTAGTAGTTTACCAGCGTTCCTATTTTTTTATTCATTATTAAACCTACTCCTGTATTACCCCTATGTGACTTTGTATTTATAACCCGGTATTCGCCTGACCAAAAGTCTTGTTCCTTCTGCCACCGAACTTCACTAATTCCCACTATATCTAACTTTAACCTATCCATTTCCCTTTTTCAATTTTCTAACCTACCTGCCCGATTTAGGGATCTGACATTCCACGCTCCGATCCGTAGAACGCCAGTTTTCTTTCTCCTGATAACGACGTCCTCTTGAGTAGTCCCTGCCCGGAGATCCGAATGGGGGACTATTTTACCTCCGGAATATTTCACCCAAGAGGACACCATCATCATTAACCATACAGTAAACCTGCATGCCCTCGGCAAAAATTACGGCTGTAGTTTCCCCTTGCTTTCAGCCGTTCGCAGTACCAGCACAGCAAGGCCGTTTTGGTTAGTGTTGCAAGGCCAGATCAGTCAGTCATCCAGACTGTTGCCCCTGCAACTACTGAAAAGGCTGCTGCCCCTCTTCAGGAACCACGCCTTTGTCTGGCCTCTCAACAGATACCCCTCCGTTGTGGTTCCACCTACGGTACGGCTATCTGTATCGCTGAGGTACGCAAGCCTCCCCACCAACGGCACGGTCCATGGTTCATGGGGGGGGGGGGGGGGTAATAACACAATAAACTATGGTCATAGCTCCGCAGACAGTGTAACGTTTCTTATGGTGACCTAAAGCAATAAATATTTCCGTCGCCCATTACTTCGTAACTTACGCAGTTAGTAAACACCCTGTATACTCCATAGTCCATCTCATGATATACTGTAGAGGGCATTTAATGCATCACTGTCACTTTCTCCTTTCCCTGCCCATTCGCGAATGGTGCTCAGAGACGACAAGTATCGAGAAGCTTTTGTATCAGCTCGAAACTTTCTTTCCACGGGATGTACGTAGGAAGAAGTACTTTATTGGTTGACTCTTCTAGGAAAGTACATTCACGAAATTTGAATAGTAATTCACACCGTGATGCATAACGCATCTCTTGTAACGCTTGCCAATTTCCATGGCAAGTTCACTCTCACTAAACGAAAGTGTGATGAAACGCGGTGCTGTTCTTCGAATCTTCTCAAATTCCTCTACAAATCTCTGCAGGTACGGAGCCCAGACTGAACAGCAATATTCATGCGTCGAACGACGGAGCGTTTCGTAAGCTTCCTCCTTCGTGAGCACTCTTTCAATGTGTGTGGCACCTGCATTACTTGCAGTTAGTTCTGTATCGTCGTTCCGATTTAAATCGCTCTGTGCTCATACTACCAGATATTTACTGGGTATGAGTGCTTCAAATGCTTGTTTGGGAATTGTGTAATCAAACAAAAAAGGGTCTTCCCAATTGGCTATGCGCAATATATTAGATTTATATTGAGGATCAGCTGAGAAACCATGCACTAAACGATGATCCTTCGCAAATCTTCCTGAAGTGCACTACCATTTTCCAGCGTTACGACTTCTCTCTATACGACAGCATCATCCAAGAACTACCACATGGAGCATCTGGGCATAATCTGTGTGATGTTAACGGTCCTATGATACTGCCTCGAGGTACTCCTGAACTTATTTCCATGTCTGAATATTCCTCATCGTTAAGAAAGTCTTTCCGTGTTTCATTTCCTATGAACTCTTCAAAATCGGGCTCGTCTCTTAGTCCATATGCACGTATTTCGTCGAGTAAGCGACAGTACTGAACTGTATCCAACATTTTCGAGAAGGTCAAGGAACACGGCATCAGTCGGGGCGCCCGTATCTGTTGCTCTCTGGGTCTCGTGGTCGAATAGAGCGAGCTTTATTTTATACGCTCGGTGTTTGCAGAATACATATTGATTCCTAGAGAGAAGAGTTTCGGTCTCCACAAAGATTATAATATGTGGGCAGGTATCTCATTAGGTCAAGTCGTCTTTCCTCCTTCGAATGGTATTAGTTGATTTTCTACACCGCGGTTACCTATTTCGATATCTGCCATATTGACATTCGGGTGACGACTGCAGCATGACTCTTCGTCAGTGAAATACTTTCACAAAAAGGAGTTTCATATTTCGGCCTTGTAATGGTATCTGAATTACGTAACCATTACGGCACCTCACCTTAACCTCTAGATATCAGCAATATTCTACTGTGTTTCTGCAAAATAGTTAACGAATTTCTGTGACAACACTCAGATTTGATTTCATTAATGTAGAGGTACTTCGATACATCGATATGTTTATATTGCAATGATATTACTCTTATGCGTATTCTTTCTTTTGTCACTATGATCTTTGACGTACTTGTAACTCTGATTTTTGGGCGCGTAAGCGGTTATTAGAGAGTCATGTTTTGGTCGTTATGTTAAAAAGACGCAAATTGTAGTCAGTTTATGAAATGTGAATTTAACAGTGAGGAAGATATTTTCAAGTATGTTTTATATTGTAAAGTAATGTTTTGGAACGAGTTACGCGACATTCCAACAGAAGTAGTAAAAAAGAAGTGTAACTTAAATTCGGAGTGCTGATTACTTTTTTACATCACCGTTGTCCTGACTTACAAAAGTTTAATCTTCAAGAATGGTTTATGAAACACATCTATACAACTTTTTAATATCGCAGAATAACACCTAGGCTTCTTTGCATCCGAGCTTGGAATCGTCACTACCTAGATTTTCGACGATTGAGCAATGAGTTCACGAGACCAGCGTGGGAAACACGAAAAGATGAATGCCTAGTTTATCCATTATTTCAAGAAATGACTTTATTAACTGTGCTATAATGACACCTGCCACATAATATAACTTTGTTGTTGCCCGAAAATGAAATATTTAGCAGCGTGAGCAACACTACAATCATAATTAATTTTTGAACTTTGTTGTGGTAGGGTTGTTAGAGCCTTTTCTAATCTTCTGTTTCTGATGCTGCAGCGGTACTGCTAGTACGCATCACTACCGTTGCCGATATGCAAATGATATCAGAATGCAAATAAGGTAATGTTTACAATAATGAATGACATAACATCGGTGCTTCTCCACATTTAAATCTCCACCAATGGGCATGCAAATGTGCACCACTGTGTTTTATTTCAATAAGGACTCCTATGTGTCACATGTACCCGTGGTCTAGGGGTAGCGCCTTTGATCCACGCCGGTGCGGTAGCTCAGCTTGTTCGGTCAGAGGGCTGCGTGCTCTCTGTAATAAAAAAACTGAGTCAAGGAATCAACGATCAATTTAAACGAATGTCTTGTGACATCCGCCCAGACCAAACGCAACGAACAATATCTAAAAAAAAAAAAAAAAAAAATCCATAACCAAAACGTATTCGGTCCCGGGTTCGATCCCCGGCACTGCCTAAATTTTGATAAATAATCAACATCGGCGGCCGAAGACTTCCGGCATAAGAAGTCAGCCTCATTCTTCCAACGGCCTTGTCAAAGAGGGCGGAGGAGCGGATAGAGGTTCAGGGCACTCTCTTGTCCTAGGGGTGGGAAATTGCCCCTAAAGGCGGAAGAATCAGCAATGATCAACGACATGAGGATGCAGAAGGCAATGGAAACAACTGCATTAAAGACACGTAACGTGTATCCACAGGACATGTCGTGATGGCTGGGTGTTGTGTGATGTCCTTAGGTTAGTTAGGTTTAAGTAGTTCTAATTTCTAGGGGACTGATGACCATAGATGTTAAGTCCCATAGTGCTCAGAGCCATTTGAACCATTTGAACAGGACATGTGGCCTGTAATTGAAGAAGTGTCATGATGATCTCTCCATTGGCAAAAGATTCCGGAATAGTCCCCATTCGGATCTCCGGGAGGGGACTGCCAAGGCGGAGGTTACCATGAGAGAAAGATTGAATAATCAATGAAAGGATAACGTTCTACGAGTCGGGGCATGGAATGTCAGAAGCTTGAACGTGGTAGGGAAACTAGAAAATCTGAAAAGGGAAATGCAAAGGCTCAATCTAGATATAGTAGGGGTCAGTGAAGTGAAGTGGAAGGAAGACAAGGATTTCTGGTCAGATGAGTGTCGGGTAATATCAACAGCAGCAGAAAATGGTATAACAGGTGTAGGATTCGTTATGAATAGGAAGGTAGGGCAGAGGGCGTGTTACTGTGAACAGTTCAGTGACCGGGTTCTTCTAATCAGAATCGACAGCAGACCAACACCGACAACGTTAGTTCAGGTATACATGCCAACGTCGCAAGCTGAGGATGAACATATAGAGAAAGTGTATGAGGATATTGAAAGGGTAATGCAGTATGTAAAGGGGGACGAAAATCTAATAGTCATGGGCGACTGGAATGCTGTTGTAGGGGAAGGAGTAGAAGAAAAGGTTACAGGAGAATATGGGCTTGGGAAAAGAAATGAAAGAGGAGAAAGACTAATTGAGTTTTGTAATAAGTTTCAGCTAGTAATAGCGAATACCCTGTTCAAGAATCACAAGAGGAGGAGGTATACTTGGAAAAGGCCGGGAGATACGGGAAGATTTCAGTTGGATTACATCATGGTCAGACAGAGATTCCGAAATCACATACTGAATTGTAAGGCGTACCCAGGAGCAGATATAGACTCAGATCACAATATAGTAGTGATGAAGAGTAGGCTGAAGTTCAAGACATTAGTCAGGAAGAATCAATACGCAAAGAAGTGGGATACGGAAGTGCTAAGGAATGACGAGATACGTTTGACGTTCTCTAACGCTATAGATACAGCAATAAGGAACAGCGCAGTAGGCAGTACAGTTGAAGAGGAATGGACATCTCTAAAAAGGGCCATCACAGAAGTTGGGAAGGAAAACATAGGTACAAAGAAGGTAGCTGCGAAGAAACCATGGGTAACAGAAGAAATACTTCAGTTGATTGATGAAAGGAGGAAGTACAAACATGTTCCGGGAAAATCAGGAATACAGAAATACAAGTCGCTGAGGAATGAAATAAATAGGAAGTGCAGGGAAGCTAAGACGAAATGGCTGCAGGAAAAACGTGAAGACATCGAAAAAGATATGATTGTCGGAAGGTCAGACTCAGCATACAGGAAGGTCAAAACAACCTTTGGTGACATTAAAAGCAACGGTGGTAACATTAAGAGTGCAACGGGAATTCCACTGTTAAATGCAGAGGAGAGAGCAGATAGGTGGAAAGAACACATTGAAAGCCTCTATGACGGTGAAGATTTGTCTGATGTGATAGAAGAAGAAACAGGAGTCGATTTAGAAGAGATAGGGGATCCAGTATTAGAATCGGAATTTAAAAGAGCTTTAGAGGACTTACGGTCAAATAAGGCAGAAGGGATAGATAACATTCCATCAGAATTTCTAAAATCATTGGGGGAAGTGGCAACAAAACGACTATTCACGTTGGTGTGTAGAATATATGAATCTGGCGATATACCATCTGACTTTCGGAAGAGCATCATCCACACAATTCCGAAGACGGCAAGAGCTGACAAGTGCGAGAATTATCGCACAACCAGCGTAACAGCTCATGCATCAGAGCAGCTTACAAGAATAATATACAGAAGAATGGAAAAGAAAATTGAGAATGCGCTAGGTGAATATCAGTTTGGCTTTAGGAAAAGTAAAGGAGCGGACGGGGCAATTCTGACCTTACGCTTAATAATGGAAGCAAGGCTAAAGAAAAATCAAGACACTTTCATAGGATTTGTCGACCTGGAAATAGCGTTCGACAATATAAAATGGTGCAAGCTGTTCGAGATTCTGATAAAAGTTGGGGTAAGCTATAGGGAGAGACGGGTCATATACGAAATGTACAACAAGCAACAGGGAATAATAAGAGTGGACGATCAAGAACGAAGTGCTCGTATTAAGAAGTGTGTAAGACAAGGCTGTAGCCTTTCGCTCCTACTCTTCAATTTGTACATCAACGAAGCAATGATGGAAATAAAGGAAAGGTTCAGGAGTGGAATTAAAATACAAGGTGAAAGGATATCAGTGATACGATTCGCTGATGACATTGCTATCCTGAGTGAAAGTGAAGAAGAATTAAATGATCTGCTGAACGGAATGAACAGTCTAATGAGTACACAGTATGGTTTGAGAGCAAATCGGAGAAAGACGAAGGTAATGAGAAGTAGTAGAAATGAGAACAGCGAGAAACTTAACATCAGGATTGATGGTCACCAAGTCAATGAAGTTAAGGAAGTCTGCTACCTAGGCAGTAACACAACCAATGACGGACGGAGCAAGGAGGACATCAAAAGCAGACTCGCTATGGCAAAAAAGGCATTTCTGGCCAAGAGAAGTCTACTGATATCAAATACCGGCCTTAATTTGAGGAAGAAATTTCTGAGGATGTACGAGAAAATTCTGAGGATGTCCGTCTGGAGTACAGCATCGTATGGTAGTGAAACATGGACTGTGGGGAAACCGGAACAGAAGAGAATCGAAGCATTTGAGATGTGGTGCGATAGACGAATGTTGAAAATTAGGTGGACTGATAAGGCAAGGAATGAGGAGGTTCTACGCAGAATCGGAGAGGAAAGGAATATGTGGAAAACACTAATAAGGAGAAGGGACAGGATGATAGGACATCTGCTAAGACATGAGGGAATGACTTCCATGGTACTAGAGGGAGCTGTAGAGGGCAAAAACTGTAGACGAAGACAGAGATTGGAATACGTCAAGCAAATAATTGAGGACGTAGATTGCAAGTGCTACTCTGAGATGAAGAGGTTAGCACAGTCAGTAGATTGATGACAAAAAAAAAAAAAAGAGCGTCACATTTCCTCGACCTTTCTGTACCTCTCCTAATGTGTAAGAGTCATGACATTAGAATATAATAGCGGTGTAGTTAGGCGAAGGACTAACCCCCCAAAGATAGACGGAAAGCAGTAGGTTTGTGAAAGCATAAGATGATAATGCTAAACTCTGAGTTTGTCTCAGATGGCAGTTGAATGATCGGTTCGGACGGGAGTAGAGAGCGTAGGTCGGATTTTTACAGTGGGAGACCAGTGGTTTGAATAAGGGATGGTTTTCCCCGAAAAGCAGTCATGTTCCTGCACTACTACTGCTAGTTAGGTCGTGTAAGTAGGGTGTTTGTTTTCTTATTGGAAACGCCACGTAGCGCTCTGTATGAAAATCACTGGCTGTGCTGTGTGCAGTCTGCGGCTATTTTGCATTGTTGTCTGCCATTGTAGTGTTGGGCAGCGGCAGCTGAATGTGAACAGCGCGTAGCGTTGCGCAGTTGGATGTGAGCCGCCAGCAGTGGTGGATGTGGGGAGAGAGATGGCGGAGTTTTGAAATTTGGAAGACTGGATGTCATGAACTGCTATATATATTATGACTATTAAGGTAAATACATCATTTGTTCTCTATCAAAATCTTTCATATGCTAACTATGCCTATCAGTAGTTAGTGCCTTCAATAGTTAGAATCTTTTATTTAGCTGGCAGTAGTGGCGCTCGCTATATTGCAGTAGTTCGAGTAACGAAGATTTTTGTGAGGTAAGTGATTTGTGAAAGGTATAGGTTAATGTTACTCAGGGCCATTCTTTTGCAGGGATTATTGAAAGTCAGATTGCGTTGCCCTAAAAACATTGTGTGTCAGTTTAAGGACAGTCATGTATAAGTGTTCAAAGGGGACGTTCCATATGTCGACCCTTAGCCGCGGATACCCCACTGGAATCTTCTGATTTTTTTTCTTGTAGTTTGTGTAATTAGTGTAGATTTTGCTTGTTGCTAGCACGTAATTGTAGAGAGAATCTCCTTTGTAGTTGCAGTCTTTCATTGTTGTTGTGGCATGCATGTAGATTTGCACTAAGTATTTCGCTGCTGCGCTTGCAATTAACTAGATATTATTTTCAGTGCTATGTTAATGTGTTCTCTTATTTTTGCTCTTCAAATTGTGTTTTTCTGTGTTGTCGTGTGAAATATTGTGACAATAATGGCGTGTGAAAAACGTAATACTAGGCTTCAAAGTAAACTGAGAAATGACAGTGAAGACGAAAGCAGTAAGTTAGCGCCGCAGAGTAATGAATTAACTAATGTTCAAAGCAGTAATTTGGTAATTGTGCATAGGGAAATGGAGTGGGCTGCAAATAATGGTGTAGGCAGTGAAACAATTAGTGAACAGGGAAGCATTATCGATCGATCGGTCGGCAACAGCTCGCCTCAGGATTCCGAAATGACAGGACACAATCTTGCAAATACTGTAGATTTAGGTTTTGCGTCCTCACCGTTTTCTCAAATAAATCAAGACACATTTTCTGCTTTTCAAAATGCGAATATTGCCGGTTCAAATGCACTGCCGAATAGCACTGAGGAACATGTTTCAGACACCAGTGCACTGTTATTACAGTTAATGCAACAAATGGGACAAAGGCTACAAAAGTTAGACACAACGCTTAAACAAAATCAGAAACAAATGGGACAAAATCTTCAAAAGTTAGACACAATGTAACATAATCTTCAAAAGTTAGACGCAACGGAACAAAATCTTCAAAAGTTAGACACAATGTAACAAAATCTTCGGAAGTTAGACACCACACTTGAACAAACACGTGAAGATTTAACTACTGAGTTACATAACATTGAATCGAAATGTCAAAAAGTCTGTAATGACGTAAAAACACAAATTTGTGAGCATTTTCAACCTATTTTTTCGCGGCATGAAAATGCATTACAGAATCACGAAGAAGCCATAAAAGAACTGCAAACCATTGTTCATGAAAATCATACCTTGTGGGCAAAAATTGACTCAGTTGCATCTACCGATTCGGTTACGCAACTTGCAAAATCTCAGGAAAATTTAAAGGACACAGTAGATTCGATTTCAACACAAATGGACACTCTGAAACTTGGTACGCAACACCAAAGAGAAATCGGGGAAGTACAAGATCGGCTGACACAGGTAATACAAGAATTACGCATTTCAGAGGACACTCGCGCCCCAATACGGGAAGAGGGACATAGAAATACGGAACTGCCACAAAATAATAACACAGTGCATTTCGGAAATTATGAAAGAAATTGGCAAGGTGCACCGAATTTTGAAATGTAACCGCTGAAACGACGTAACAATGACCGATATGCGACTCGCCGACATGATGATTTTGACTATAAGCTGTTCATTACTACACGTAAATTTAAAACATTTAAGAATTCTGGCAACGACACTCATCCACAAGCGTGGCTCCATCAATTCTCTCATTGTTTTCCTCCCAACTAGTCATTAGAGCACAGATTAGAATTTATATGTGGCTATTTAGAGTGAACCAGCTGTAAGAATGCGATCGGTCATTCACGATTGCCACAGTGAAGGAGAATTTTACCATGCCCTTCCTCTCAGCATATTGGTCTCAAGCTACACAAGACCGAGTAAAACATAGCATCATGATGATGAAACACTTTGAACAATCTGAATTTTCCAGTCTTGTCAAATATTTTGAAGACATGTTGCATAAGAATCAATATCTTTCAAACCCATACAGCCCTTCAGAACTCATCCGCATTAGCTTAATGAAATTGCCTGAACATTTAAGAAATATTATTTTAGCAGGACGTTGCAAAGACGACATTGAAGCTTTTCAGGGACTCTTACAAGAATTAAAAATTGACACAGACAGTCGCGGGATGCGAAAACAGGAAAAAAATCACTACAGGTCACATCCGTCACAATTCCGTGACGACAGAAACAATAACTGGATACGACAAGTCTATTCTTACAACGCAAATCGTGAACAAAACAGACACCACCCATATGACAACCACTGGCAGAGTAATAGTTACAGAGAAAGATCACATTTCCGTAGTAATGAATATGACAGACACAATCATAGAAACAGACAATATGGCAACCAGAACAATTATTATCAAGGGAGACAGAATAACTTCAGACGCAACAGTTCAGCGCGCAGTCACGATTCCGGGAGAAATTCTCCACCACATGACCGACAAACAAGAAACTATGTGAACTACCGACAAAACGACAGACCTGAATTCCATCAGTACTGCCGTGATTCAAACAGAGCAGGGCACTCTCGACAAGGTGAGTTTGTAGAAGTTAGGTCTCCAAATCCCAATAACGACGCGCGCCAACGAAGACACAATAGGAAATGACTCATACCGCTGGCAGCTACAAAACCTACTTATGAAACTGACGACGCAGCTGCCGTAGCTAGTAATTACGTAAAAATGGAAGACATTAGGGACATCTTACTCCAGGAACACGACGTAAAATATAACAACATTGCATATCCTGTGATTCACATTACAGTAAATGACGTACAATTTACGGCAGTACTTGACTCTAGCAGTCCCATTTCAGTAATTAGTGAAACAGTCTTTAGCAAATGCAACAAATCGAACGATTGCTTCACACTTCCGTTACGTAAGATTAAATTGCAAGGTGCAATCTTTGGAAAAAGTGTAGATGTACGCCAACAAACCAACTTAGAATTCTTTTGTCAAAGCCACAGCTTATCTATGAACTTTCTTATTGTTCCATTATTGTCGACGGAAATTATATTGGGAGTAGACTTTTTGAATGAATACAAAGTAATCTTAAACTTTCACGATGCTGAAATAAGTTTAGAGAAAGAAGGTAAGTCAATAGCTTTGAAATTTGAAGATTGGTTCTCAAACCATGACGAGGAAATTAATCGGCTTTACCTTCTTTCTACGGAACTAGACACTAACAATCACTCTGAAAGTACTGACAGGGATGATATCGACGGCATATTTGAAACTAATGAGTTAATTCAGAATAAAATTCAAACAATTGACAATTGTAATGACAGTGATAGGCAGGACCTTTTTGAGATTTTACAAGCACATTCCACAGTTTTTACTCACAAAACAGGAACAATCAAGGGATTTCAATACCAATTTCGTGTTCGTGAGCATACTAAATTTTGTGTTAGACCATACGTAATTCCAGCACATTATAGGGACCGCGTTAGAACAGAAATACAATCTATGCTTGACGAGGGCGTTATTGAGCCTGCAGTAAGCTCATACAACAATCCATTACATGTTGTTGAGAAGAAAAATGGATCTATCAGGCTTGTCTTAGATTCGAGACAAATCAATACTATCATTATTCCTGAAACAGACAGGCCGCAAACGTTGGAAGAACTTCTTCAAAATTTTAATGGAGTAAAAGTGTTGTCTTCCATTGATCTCAGATCCAGCTTTTATCAGATCGAACTTCATCCAGAATGTAGATAATACACAGCTTTCCTTTGTTTCGGCGTTTGTTATCAGTTTCGGAAACTTCCTTTAGGTTTGAACATTTCTTCGGCAGCATTCATTCGCGGGCTAAATTCCATATTACCTGAGTTCTTAAAACGTCACATCACCTTATATGTGGACGATATTCTGATAGCAGAAGCCTCATGGGAACAACACAATCGCATCCTCAACAGCGTGTTACATATCTTTGCAGAATCTGGAATTACAGTTAACTTGGAAAAGTCTGAATTCGGTAAGTCAAAGGTGAGGTTTATGGGACATATTATCTCTTCTGACGGCATTCAGCCGGATTCTGAAAAGTTAGAAGCAATCAGAGCCATTCCAGTTCCATCCACAAAAAAACAAGTCCGCAGTTTTCTAGGTCTCGTAAATTTTTACCGTCGTTTTCTGAATATGCAAATTCTAGTTACACCAAAACTTTGTTCTCTCACTGGAAAAAAATACTGTTTGGAACTGGGACGAACAAGCACAGTTGGAATTCAATTATTTGAAAGAAGCGTTACTTAACGCGCCAATACCAGCTCATCCAGATCTGTCACAAGATTTCTGCCTTAGCACGGATTCTTCTAAAGTCGGTCTTGGTGCCCATTTATTTCAAGAAGCCATAGAAAATGACTGTTCAGAAAACCATTGTTTTTGCTAGCCGAGTGCTAACAAAATCTGAAAAATATTGTTCCGTTACTGAATTAGAAGCTTTAGCTATCGTTTGGGCATTTAATAAATTCCGTTTCTTTCTTTCTGGTAAGCACGTAAAAGTATACAGTGATCATCGTGCATTACAATTTCTTATGTCTTCAAAATTAAATCATGACAGGTTAAAACGTTGGGCATTGTTTCTGCAAGAATTCCACTTCACAACAGTCTACATTCCTGGCAAGGAGAACATTGTTGCGGACGCACTGTCACACGCACCGGCTGGGCTTGAGAAAAGTAACACAGAAGGCAACCTCGAGAAAAATGTCAGTTTTCTTTACATTCAGAAAGTCGCCTATGAAAACTTCATCACCACATCTTTAAAGGACATTGCTCATGAACAAGATAAAGATCCGATTTGGAAAGGCATCAAGAGCAAATGGCATGAAAAGACACACACACAGATTCGGCATTATTATCTGGTTAGAAACAACATACTGTTCAAACGCTGCACTGTTGATGACAAGCTATGGGTACTTTGCATTCCTGACGATTTTGTTAATAAGCTCATTTGGTACATTCATTTCAGCTATGCACATTTTGGCCCACGAAAATGTTATCATATTCTTCGAACGACTTGTTATTTTAACAATATGGAAAAGAGAATTCGAAAAGTCTTGTCTATTTGTAAACTTTGTCAAAAGGCGAAACCATCTACTATCTCCCATCGTGCTCCGCTGTTTCCTATCATTCCTTCTAAATTAAAAGAATTTGCTGCTGTTGATCTCTTGGGACCGCTTGTTAGAACATCTAATGGATTTTCGTACGTTCTAGTCGCTGTTGAACTTACTTCAAAATTTGTTTCTTTCACATCATTACATAAAGCCACTGGACGGTCTGTACCCAACGCGCTTTGTTAAAAATTTCTTACGTGAAGTTGGACACGTTAGTAAAGTCATTTCAGATAACGGACCGCAATTCAGATCTGCTGTTTGGTCACGCATAGTTCGGAATCATAAAATCAAACCTGTTTTTATTTCATTGTACTCACCACATTGTAACCCATCTGAACGGATTATGAAAGAAATCAATAAGCTTTGCAGACTTTATTGTCATAGAAAACATCAGCATTGGGACAGATATTTACACTTATTTCAAAATTTGCTGAATGAAATGCCTCATGATTCCACTGCTTTACCACCTACTCTTGTACTGAAGAATGAAGAACCACCGAACAGAATCAGAGAGCTTGTACACGTAAACTTCGACACAAAGACATAATTGATTTGGCTCTTAAAAATATAAAATCTGCAGCAGACAAAAGGAGAAAACTACACGGTAAAGCAAATGCAAAGAAATTATATATTGGTCAGAAAGTTCTCATTAAAGCTCATTCATTGTCACATAAGAAGAAACCCTTGAGTCACAAATTCTTTCTAGTTTACAATGGACCTTACAGAATCCGACGTATACCACATGATAATTGCGTTGAAGTTGAAACTCTGTGTACTAGGAAAAGTAAAGTTTTACACCACATTTCACATGCAAAACCGTTTGTTGAAAGATAATCTGCTTTTTAACTTTGTCTATGCCATAAAACTTTTCACTTCACATTTCTAGTATGCTTTGTCAGACTTAGAATCTGTTAATATGCAATAATGTTTGAAGTTCAATACCCAATCAAGAACCAAGAGAACTTATTTAAACAGAAATTATGAATGCGTTGTTATAGTGAACAGACGACACAGTGTTATTGTGTGTGTACATTCTTGCAATAAGTTGCACGTTTATGTAACGACTATCAGGCTTACTTACTTAGAACTTATACTGCTAATGAGATATTAATGCAACATTTTGGTTTACTTGAAAAGATACTCTTTATTGGAAGTACATTCGGTGAGATTAAAGATGACTTAGCATTTGGTTTCTTTGACAGCTACACAATTATATCACGACGCTACTAATGTGTGACACAATTTACATTGTTGCTTTTGTGCTGTATCTGCTTTATATCTGCACAGTTTTTCTGATTTCTTCTGGAAAATAAAACATGTTTTAGTAGTAACTTCTGTGGTATAACTACAATGAGACAGCCTTTTTCTTATCACAACAATACGTTACATTATAGTACTTTCTTGATCACAGTAAGGTACGTAATAACTACGATATCTATATGCAAAGCATTTCACTTTCGTTTATGATGAGGTAAGTACATTGACTTCAGCAGAACTTTGCTTACAGAGGACGATAACTACGACAGTTCCACAGATTTATCTTACAGCAAGACACACATTCAGCGCTACAGGAGACGCATTTGAGTGATTCATTTTGTACTTAAAACATTTATTTTTAAAGATATTTGAAGTACAATGATACAAAGGTTTTCCGTGATACATTTCATTCCATTGCTGTAATCTGTTACACCTGAGGGTATTATTCATTAATCCTCAGGGGGGTACACGCTTACTTTGTGTACCATGTGTTTGGCAAGGACAAGGAGCCCTAGCTAATATGGTATTTGCTTATATAACTTTACACATCGGTACCATATTTCTCTAAGACAGAATTACACAGCTATCTGATCATTTAACTGAGAGATAAACTTTTTTTTACTACAACAGTGACACATGTTTATGCAGTTACACAATTGGGTAACTTCACATTTATGAAATTGTATTTTGTATGTACTTTGTGAACTCTTCATATTTTTTCAGAATCATTGTGATACTATGAGAGCTTTCAATTATGTATTTGGTATGGGTCATGATATTTAAAGTACGTTTGAAGTGGATGACACTATTTAAATGAGCAGAGAACTTTTTTTGGGTTTTGAAATTATTGCAGAAAGCTACGACGTTTTTGAGATTTGACTGAGGTTTTATGATATTATTATGACGATGATGTGTATTATGTTGTTGAGGTATGTTTATTATCAATGAGATGATGCTATATGAGGAATCTGATTATGCTATGTATTCATTATGATGAAATATTGAAGATGTGTTGATGACTATGTATATGTGTAATAAGGTAAGGAATAATGAGTAGTGGAAAAAGGATGTTGGAAACCAAGAATCATACTTTAAGAGTTACGAAATGTGTGTAAATGCGTGAATGTATCACAATGCCGGCGAAAATTTTTTGGACACTGTTATACTTATAGGATTTTGTTTCTACAGATTTGGAATGCAAATATTTCGACCTGTGAAATCTTATTTCTATCAAACTGTCACTGTAGCGGAAACTGATGTCGTAAATATTTTGGTAAGGAAGGTAGGTCACTATAAGCACCCAGCCGCGTGACAGTTGCCTGGAAAAATAGCCATTAGTGTGTGCCTTTCAGAGGCACAGGTGGAGAAAAAAGTAGGCCATTAACCTCGCTATTGACATTCCTTTGTAGAAAGCACCGAAAATACGACTTGCACATAACTTGGAAACATTCTTACATCTGCACACCTGATTAGGACAAGTGTCTATCTACGAGAAATGAGAGAAGTTCTACTAACTTATGAAATGCCTCATGACTATTGAATGATGATTTTATGCCTTACTTTGTACATAGTTGCTTATTTCATTTGATATCTGGTTTCCAGCTGTCTTGCAGCATTGGTTTCATAAAATAAAATAAAATTCGTTTGCTAATGTGAACACTTTCTGTCAACAGATCTATTAAATAATTACTTTATGATCCACATTCTTCGAAAAAGGAGCTTTTGGAATGGAAAGAACAATAAGGAGGGACTAATAACAGTAACTGCATATATAATTTTCTTTTCAAGTACTCGGTACCTTTTTTATAGAATTAGTTTTTGTGGTGCACCACTTTAATGACATAGACATTACGATGTAAATATACATTTCCCTTGTCTGCATTGTCGTCTTTAGTGTAATATTTTTTTCTGCTTGAGCTTTGTCATGTTTGCTGCTGCTGTTTGCCAGGCATAGTGCTACTAAATTTCACTTTGTATTACTCTGTTAAGCCAGTTTTACTACGGATTTATTTTTATTGTTTGCTGCACAGTGCCTTATATTAGTTGTAATATTGCAATTGCTTTGCCTTTTGTATTTTTTATCATTGCTGTTTGTGTTGTTTTGTGCTGCTGCATTGCCTCGTTCCTTAGTATATATATCTGAGCTCAGTAGATTTAAGTTAGCTTAAAATGGGGTAGGCTATATAAGAGAATGAGTTGTGATGAATTGGAAGAAATGCATTGAGAAGCTATAAGAATATGGTTTGGCCAAAAAAAGTATTTTGAAACAGGATATGAACAAAAAAGTAGGGTTTAGAGACAACAAGTTTAGGTAGGATTTTCTTGGAAATAAATTATGTAAGATAATGGAAAATAAATAATGAGGTAAGAAATATGTGAACATATAAATACAGAAAGCATGCTTGGATAGGACGTTTTGGTGAAAACAAATGTTGAAATAAGACGAAAGATCTATGGAATGAAGTTTTGGGTTGGACTGCAGTACCAAATGTTACACTGAAAACGAACCTTGTTCTTTCCATTGTGTTATCCCCCTATGTGTTTGTGCACTCTTGTATATTTGCGTTTTTCCTGTATTTATGTGTTTAGCTAATAAGAGCTATGTTGTAGAATTTTTTTAATAATATGTTATTTTCTTTGTAAAGATGTTTAGACATTATTATTCTGTTTTGCTTTAATGCTCATATGTAAAGTTGATGTTTCAAAAGTTATTCTGATCTTTTATGTATTTACTTTTGTCATAATTCCTGTAACACTGTTGTATATGTTATTTCGATTCTTTTGTAAAGCCTGTATTACTACAAATGTTATCTGTATTGTTATGTTCTTTAATGATGTATTTTGTACCTTTGTAATTGTATTCATATGTTATAAAATTGTAATTGACACCAGTTCATCAAATTACGTAACTTGTAAGTTACATTTCACTGCACATGTTTCTGTTGGTCATAGTATATGGACAATACGTGAGAAGTAGGGACTGATAGTGTTTGCACGTGTGTTAATAATTCAGCAAGGGACTGGTTAACAGCATTGCTGGTTCTAAGGACAATTAGATAAAAAAAACTTTGTGAGTGCACAAGTGGTGGTTTATGGACTTGCTATATTCTCCGCAAGACTCATCGATGGTGATTGTGCACCTGCACAGTCGCAACAGATGGCTGCTGGCCGTCTCTACAAGGACTACAGTGGGTCTGCATCTTTGATGAACCACCAATACCATTATTTCTACAAGGACTGCAATGGGTCTGCACCTCTGGTGACCCACCAATACCATAATCTCTACCAGGACTACAGTGGGTCTGCTCTGTGATGACTTACCTACCAATATTCTTCAAAATGTCGAATGACTCTGCTGTGGGTTTGCTCTGTTATGGCCCATTACCTGTCAGCATGTCAAGAGTCAGCACTGTCTTTCCGTTGGAAGGACAACACTACTTCTTCAAGACTGCATGGATATCCACTACTTCCGTGCGCATTGTCTTTTACTGCTCAGACTTTGAGAAAAGAAACCGCAGTTTTCCTGTGATGAATGATCAGGACTGTCTTTATGGACTGTCAGAAAATTTTAGCTTTTGACCAACATTGTTTTAATGAGTGTGTGCATTTGATATCTTTCTTACTGTAATTATGAAAAAAAAATTTCAAATCTGTATTGGCAAGTACCCAAAACAATTTGTAAAATTTTTTGTGGGGAGCATGGGGGCTATGTAAGTAGGCTGTTTGTTTTCTTATTGACAATGTTACGTAGCGCTCTGTATGAAAATCACTGGCTGTGCTGTGTGCAGTCTGTGGCTAGTTTGCATTGTTGTCTGCCATTGTAGTTTTGGGCAGTGGCAGCTGGATGTGAACAGCGCGCAGCGTTGCGCAGTTGGAAGTGGGCCGCCAGCAGTGGTGGATGTGGGGAGAGAGATGGCAGAGTTTTGAAATTTGTAAGACTGGATGTCATGAACTGCCATATATATTATGACTATTAAGGTAAATACATCATTTGTTCTCTATCAAAATCTTTCATTTGCTAACTATGCCTATCAGTAGTTAGTGCCTTCAGTGGTCAGAATCTTTTATTTAGCTGGCAGTAGTGGCGCTCGCTATATTGCAGTAGTTCGAGTAACGAAGATTTTTGCGAGGTAAGTGATTTGTGAAAGGTATAGGTTAATGTTACTCAGGGCCATTCTTTTGTAGGGATTATTGAAAGTCAGATTGCGTTGCCCTAAAAACATTGTGTGTCAGTTTAAGGACAGTCATGTATAATTGTTCAAAGGGGACGTTCCAGTCGAAATGAAGAGACGTGCTGTAGCTGAGCTGGTTTGTGATAGGAAGTTTGAGTTACATCATTGTGGATAAGGCTCGCGATGTGTTATTTTGATTTGGGTTACAGGACAGTCAGTTGTCGACGTAATAGTTATTGTTTTGGAGTGGTTTAAGATGATGAGAGAATGGTAGCAGCAACCGCCTTTGTGCTAGTGCTCACCATTAGTCTTGCACCTTACTGGACGAGCTCTAGAGTGTTAAATGAAGGTATTTACGAAAGCGTGTGAAGATACTTCTTTGCTAATATAATTTTGTGGAACTGAGGTAAATTTTGAAGTAGGTTTCTTTTTAATGGGGTCTTGGCCACCAGTTTGCGACACATTTACTGCTATGGCAAACTAACTGCGGAAAATACAAAGTTCTGAAAACGGTCAATGGTAGCGAACAGTTTTTAAAGATATTAAAAGATAGGCTAGATTGATTTTAGTTACCCTTTAGAAGCATTCACGACACTTCCTTCCGAAAGAAAGCAGTAACGATCAGAGTATCATGACTGGTGGGCGATTAAGTTTGATTGCGGATTCTTAGAAACAGCACGAATTGCGGCACCGGTATTTTACTCAATTCAGTGTTTGGTTGACTCTCTCTGTGGTTCGTGGTAGATGCATTGTGCTGCCCATGTGTATGCAAGTGGTAGACAAGGCTTGAACAAGGCAGCCGGCTAATAACACAGTGTATTAATGCGCATTTCAAGTAATTTGGAAAATTATGATATTTGTTTTGTGTAAATTTTGCGTATTTTTGATTTTATTTGTTTGTGGGCGAGGGATAGCTGTTTGCTTGCCAAAGATCCAAGTGGTGCCTGCGCCCGTAGTTTTCCATTTCCTCCCCCTCCCGTCTTTAGATTTCGACATCAGAGTTATAACGATCTCCAGCCACGTAAATGGTAAAATTCATGTGGATTTTGGTTGAGTGATAGTAGTTCATGGTGTTCCCGCCAAAAGTGCATAATGCCCCCTTTCTGCTGACGTCATTAGTTCAATTGACAATTATTATTAATCGTAATCAAAGCTTCCCCTTTGAACATGTGTTTGCTCATTAATTTGATCTTTCGCACTCGCACCATGTGCTTACTTAAACAATGGACCTCGAGGCATATTTGTCGCAGAGCTTTCGGATGACTTATGCTAACGCAGTTAGTTTTATCATTAGCGGGTCTGCTTTCGGTGTGCGTATCTGTCAGTGTAATTGCAGGAAAATGTTCTGTTGTTCTGAGTACTTTTATCTCTCTCTTGCCTTCCTTATAGTGTGATCAAGGGGTAATTCATGGGTAAGGTACCGATTAAAAGAAATGCATTTACTTGTAATTACATGTAATTAAAGTTTACGTTACTCTGATTCAGAAATAATGTTGATTAAAGTTCATGTAGTTCAGATACAGAGACAATATTGTTTGATACAATTAAAGAAATTCATTCATACTAATGACATGTTGTTCATTACAATTAGTAACCCACTGTTCATTAATTGAATAATGCAAATCAGAGACAAGCTCCATAAGAGAAAAGAGTAGCAACAAAATTAAATGAAATTAAATCAAATAATTAACGTAATTCCACTGATTCTATTTAGTGTCAGCTAGGTTATGGTTATGTTTCAAGCAAGCAGTTACCTACGTCTACAATGAATGCGTTGGTTCGGCTCGTCCCGGCGGAGGATCGAGTCCTCCCTCGGGCATGGGTGTGTGTGTTTGTCCTTAGGATAATTTACGTTAAGTATTATGTAAGCTTAGGGACTGATGACCTTAGCAGTTAAGTCCCATAAGATTTCACACATATTTGAACATTGTTTTTTCATGCGTTGGTTGGAGGTGTGTTGGGTGTTATCCGTTGCATTCCTTAAACTGATAATTCCAGAGACTATGAAACGTAATGTAAAGTCGGGCCATTGTGGCTGAATTAAACAGACTCTTAGCACTACAACCTCAGAATAAGGCAAAATGCGGCATAATCCAGTAGGCAGTACAGTTGAAGAGGAATGTACATCTCTAAACAGGGCCATCGCAGAATTTGGGAAGGAAAACACACGTACAAAGAAGGTAACTGCGAAGAAACCATGGGTAAAAGAGGAAATACTTCAATTTATCGGTGAAAGAAGAAAGTACAAAAATGTTCCGGGAAACTCAGGAGTACAGAAGTAGAAGTCGCTGAGGAATGAAATAAATAGGAAGTTCAGGGAAGCTAAGACGAAATGACTTCAGGAAAAATGTGAATTCGAAAGAGAAATGATTGTCGGAAGGACAGACTCAGCATACAGGAAAGTCAAAACAACCTTCGATGACATTAAAAGCAAAGGTGATAACATTAAGAGTGCAACGGGAATACCACTGTTGAATGCAGAGGAGAGAGCGGATAGGTGGAAAGAATACATTGAAACCCTCTATGAGGGGGAAGATTTGTCTGACGCCAAAGAAGAAGAACCAAGAGCCGATTTACAAGAGATAGGGGATCCAGTATTAGAATCATAATTTAAAAGAGCTTTGGAGGACTTAAGATCAAATAATGCAGAAGGCATAAATAACATTCCATCAGAATTTCTAAAATCATTGGCGGAAGTGGCAACAAAACGACTATTCACATTGATGTCTAGAATGTATGAGTCTGGCGACATACCATCTGGCTTTCGGAAAAGCATCATCCACACAATTCCCAATACGGCAAGAGCTGACAAGCGCGGTAATTATTGCACAATCAGTTCAACAGCTCATGTATCCAAGATGCTTACAAGAATGATATACAGAGAAATGGAAAAAAATTTGAGGATGCGCTAGATTACGATCAGTTTGGCTTTAGTAAAGGTAAAGGCACCAGAGAGGCAATTCTGACGTTGTGGTTAATAACGGACGCAAGACTAAAGAAAAATCAAGACACTTTCATAGGAATTGTCGACCTGAAAAATGCGTTAGACAATGTAAAATGCTGCAAAATGTTCGAAATTCTGTGAAAAGTAGAGGAAAGCTATACAGAATGACAGGTCTTAAACAATATGTACCAGGTTTGGAACTTTTATAGTGGCAAATATTTATTTACAGCTCGAACAAAATACATATGTATTTCAAAGATTTACTGATCTTTAAAGTAGTCACCAGCATTGTGTATAGCCCGTTGCCAGCGATGTGAAAGTCGTAGGATACTCTTAGCAGTGCCACTTGGGTTGACAGTTCTAGCGGCGCGGTCTATTGCCCGACGAATTTGTAGCAATTCTGAAGCGAATGCCGTGAAGTGTCTCCTTCAGTTTCGAAATCGAGTCATGGGAGTGCAGTAGGTGGTATAACACTTAGCAGCCCCATCAGTCAAACAAATCAGTAATAGTTTGCACTGTACTTGCTTGAGCATTGTCCTGCATAATGATCGTCAGGTCCTGCAGAAAGTGTCATCACTTCTGTCTCTAAGCTGGTCGTAGGCTGAGTTCCAAAAATTAACAGCAACAGAAACTGCTACAAATTCGCCGGGCAATAGACCGCGCCGCTCGAACTGTCAACACAACTGGCACTGCTAAGAGTGTCCTACGACTTCCATATAGCTGCCAGCCGGTTAAACACAATGCTGGTGACTACTCTGAAGGTCAGTAAAACTTTGAAACACGGATCTATTTTGTGCGAGCTGTAAACAAGAAGTTGCCACTATTAAAGTTCCAGCCCTCGTAAAACAGCCAAAAATGGAATAATAAGAGTAGTCGGCCAAGTACGAAGTACTCGTATTAAAAACGGTGTAAGACAAGGAAGTAGCCTTTCGCCCCTACTTTTCAACCTGTACATCGAGGAAGCAATGATGAAAATATAAGAAAGTCTCAGGAGTGGAATTAACATTAAAGGTGAAAGGACATCAATGATACGATTCGCTGAAGACATTGCTATCTTGAGTGAAAGTGAAGAAGAATTACATGATCTGCTGAACAGAATGAACAGTCTAATGAGTACAGAGTGTGGATCTAGAATAAATCGAAGAAAGACGAAGGTAATGAGAAGTAGTAAAAATTGAGAACAGCGAGAAACTTATCTGATTTGATGGTCACGAAGTAGATGAAGTTAAGGAATTCTGTTACCTAGACAGTAAAATAACCATTGACGGACGGAGCAAGGAGGACATCAAAAGCAGACTAGCAATGGCAAAAATGGCATTCCTGGCCGAGAGAAGTCTGCTAATATCAAATATCTGCCTTAATTTGTGGAATAAACTTCTGAGAATGTACGTCTGGAGTTTTGCATTTTATGGCAGTGAAACATGGACTGTGGGAAAACCAGAACAGAAGAGAATCGAAGCATTTGAGATGTGGTGCTACAGACGATTATTGAAAATTAGGTGGACTGATAAACTAAGGAATGAGGACGTTCTGTGCAGAGTCGGAGATGAAAGGAACATGAGCGAAACACTGATAAGGAGAAGGGACAGGATTATAGGACCTGTTGACATGAGGGAATGACTTCCATGGTACTAGAGGGAGCTTTAGAGGGCAAAAACTGTTGAAGAAGACAGAGATTGGAATACATCCAGAAAATAATTGAGGGCGTAGGTTGCAAGTGCTACTCTGAGATGAAGAGGTTGGCACCGGAGAGGTAATCGTGGCGGGCCGCATCAAACCAATGATGAAAAAAAAAAAAAAAAAAAAAATTATTCTTTGCATTCTCAGCAGCTTCCTTTTCACGGACCACAGTCAGAAGCCGTCTCACACTTGTAATAATCAGCAGTTTGTACTAATCCATTCATAGGACCGCCTAAGTTCTTCCGGACTTACAGTGAATAAGGAGCGTCTCGAAAATGTGCTTATGTTTCGTGAGTGAAGTTATAGTGTGACTTTCAGCATGTGACTAGGTGACTAGAAACGCAGATAAGGGCCAGAGCTCCAATAGCGACCCCACTAAAGATGCATTGAAGTAAAAGGCGAAACGCTATATTTCAGCAAGAAAGAGGCGGTTTTAATTTACAAAACGAATATTTCTGTGCTTGTTGGTAATTTTGACCACGCAGACTTATACTTTTATTCGTTTTGATAACCAGTACATGTTCCAACTCTCTTACTGTCCCTAAATTGTGTATGTCAGTGTGAATTTATGAGTGAGTGAGATTTCAAATACACTGCTGGTGCGTCAGAGTGTCTCTTTTCCATCGTTCAGAGTTGTCAGGTGTTTAGAGTTACTCCAAAGATATTTCTTGAAGTTTTTCTCTGTCGTTTCTGAGTTTTCCTGCTTTTTCCGTCCGTGCAGTTGGCTAGAGGCCCGCACCCACCATAGAGGAAGAAAGGTGCTCTTGCAGCCATGGCCTTTCCGTTTTTTTTTTTCCCCCTTGAGTCATCAGTCTTGATCACTAGTTTGATGCGGTCTGCAACGAATCCCTCTCCTGTGCCAACCTCTTCATCTCATAGTAGCTGTTGCAAACTACATACAGAATTATTTGCTGCATGTATTCAAATCTCTGACTTCCTCTACATTTTTTGCCCTCGAGGACCATGAAAGTCATTCCCTCATGTCTTAACAGACGTCCTATCATCCTGTCCCTTCTCCTTGTCAGTATTTTCCACATATTCGTTTCCTCTCCGATTCTGCGCAGAACTTCCTTATTCCTTACCTTATCGCCGGCCGCTGTGACCGAGCGGTTCTAGGCACTTCAGTCTGGAACCGAGAGACAGCTACGGTCGCAGGCTCGAGTCCTGCCTCGGGCATGGATGTGTGTGATATCCTTAGGTTAGTTGGGTTTAAGTAGTTCTAAGTTCTAGGGGACTGATGACCTGAGATGTTAAGTCCCATAGTGCTCAGAGCCATTTGAACCATTTTTTACCTTATCAGTCCACCTAATTATCAACATTCGCCTGTTGCATCACGTCTCAAATGCTTCGATTCTCTTCTGTTCCGGTTTCCTACAGTCCATGTTTCCAACAAAATTCATGGGAACTTGCAAATACGACACCTCATTTTCACCATTCTTCACGACTCGACGTCCACCCATGCTACTGCGCTGATTCCGTGCAACCGAATGTCACGAGCGCACCACCTCACTTCACTTCCATAACTTCGGTCAGCGATGGACGGACACAAGTTACAAATAATGAAAGTTAGTTCTACATCATACACACCACTCCAATGCAACAAATGTGGTCTTTTAAAAGCTCTAATGTTTTGTCTCTTGGGATTACGTTTATACACACATAAATAAAGTTTTGCATTCTCTCAGTTCCAAGAGTTCCAGAACCTCTACAGAAAACTGGAGTAGAGGTCAACATAAACATCGTTTCCGCCCTTTTTAATGCTCATGAAAACCACATATTATATGTTGTACAGGAGGTGGGGGTCCATATTCCTGTACACATCGGTACTGCTAATACCCAGCAGCACGTCCTTTTGCATTGACGCACACCACAATAAAGCAACAAATGTGTTCTATTAAAGCTCTAATATTTCGTCTCTTGGGCTTACATTTATATGCACACAAACTACCCACAAGTTCATCAAGGTAGTGTTGATCCACATTGTGCCACTCGTCAACGGGGTCGATACAGCAGAGTGGTCGGTGGCTCACCTCATCCATAAACAGCCCTTTTTAATCAATCCTAGGCAGGTTCTATAGGGTTCATGTCTAGAGAACATGCTGGCCACTCTAGTCGAGCGATGTCGTTATCCTGAAGTAAGTCTTTCACAAGATGTGCACGATGGGAGCGCAAATTGTCGTCCATGAAGACGAATTCCTCGCCAGTATGCTGCCGATATGGTTGCTCTATCGGTCGGAGGATGGCATTCACGTATCGTACAGCCGTTATGGTGCCTTCCAGAACCACCAGCGGTGTACGTCGGCCCACCCCAAAACATCAGGGAACCTCCACCTTGCTGCTCTCACTGCACAGTATGTCTAACGCGTTCAGCCTGATCGGGTTGCCTCCAAACACGTCTCCCACGATACGACACTCATAGGTGAAGAGAACGTGATGCCAATCCTGAGCGGTCCATTCGGCATGTTGTTGGGCCCATCTGTACCACGCAGCGTGGTGTCGCAGCTGCAAAGATGGACCTCGCCATGGACGTCGCGAGTGAAGCTGGGCATCGTGTAGCCTATTCCGCACAGTTTGACTCGTAACACGGCGTCCTGTGGCTGCACGAAAAGCATTATTCAACATGTTGGGGTTGCTGTCAGGGTTCCTTCAAGCCATAATCCGTAGGTAGCGGCCATCCACTGCAGTAGTAGCACTTTGGATGCCTGAGCGAGGCACGTAATCGACAGTTCCTGTCTCTCTGTATCTCCTCCATGTCCCTTGCTGAGAGTCCTTCCTGGCACAAAGTAACAATGTGGATGCGATCGAACAGCGGTACTGACCGTCTAGGCATGGTTGAACTATAGACAACACGAGCCGTGTACCTCCATCCTGGTGGAATGGCTGGAGCTGAGGGTCTGTCGGACCCACTCCGTCTAATAGTCGTTGATCATACATGGTTGCTTACATCTTTGGCGGCTTTAGTGACATCTCTGAACAGTCAAAGGGACTGTGTCTGTGATACAATATCCACAGTCAACGTCTATGTTCTGGAGTTCTGGGAACCGGGGTGATGCAAACCTTTTTTAATGTGTGTATTTAACAGGTATTTTGTAGTGTTAGTTGTTGACGCAGCACGTTTATCGCATAACAGATGCCAGTGAACATATCTGTCACTGTGCCCTCCATAACGAGTCTGAATGCAGACGCTGTTATGTATTTAAAAGGGAAAAAGAAAGTCTAATGTCCCATTGAGCTAAATCGTTAACATACACTCGATTGAAATAGGTTAGGCGCAGAAGACGACGTATTCATTATCTCGGGAAAACATCAGATCTTTCATCTAAAGCACTGGGGAAGTGGGGAAACCAGAATCTGTAGAGCCAGTCAGGAGTTTGAACACCATCCCTCCCAAATAGTAGAATAGCGGCCTTAACACTGCCCTTTCCCTCTCAATGTATGCATCCTTTATGAGGCTGGTAAAACCCGTCTGATGATGATTTGCTTTTGCGCGCACGACGGCATGTCTTTAACGATGTGCTTACAAACTTTATTTACTTTCTGGAGAAAAATATCACATTTTTCCTCTCCAGTTTTTAGGTCCTTTACTGAGTGTCTTAAAAAAATCCGGAGCACAGGGCTTATCTATGTTTTCGGTATTAATAGGTGATTAGATGTCTGAACTGCTCGAAAGCTCCATACTCCCAACAGACTAAACTTGTTCTACGACTTGATACTCCTGCTATTAATCTGTCGAGAGTTCTTCAAGTAGTGTGGGGAAGGTAGTAACTGCAGTTAATTTATTCCCTTCGAATGAAACCCACTTGCTAAGATCACTTTCTTCTCATAGGGAAAAACCATCTGGCTTGAGTCTAATGGTAAAATTCGCTGTAAAAAGCTCTTCCCGTACTTAAGACAACGTGCCGCAGGTGTACAATTATACATCAAGTTTCATTTGGTTTTCGATCTGCATCTTTCGTTCTATTTCTCTGGCTTCACTGCTTCTTAAGGATGGGGATGCTATGCTGGCCGAGGGGTAGACCATTTGGTTTGTTTGGTCTGTAGCTAAGCGGACTGCTCTTTTAAGGTCACTTACAAAGGTCTGGTGTGGACCAACGCTCACCAAACTAGTGATCCGTACTCTCCCACAGCTAAACAGAGTCCCAAAGCAGTTGGCCGGAGAAGCTGCGGATTTTCTCCCCACGTATGCTTTCTCAAGTTGTTTCTCCTAAAGATTTTCCCTTCCAAACGCATAAATTTTGTTCTTAACCACAGAGTGCGATCCTGAGTAATTTCCAGATATTTTGGGGTTCACAGTGCTCAATGCCCGATCGTCTCCACTTAATATTCATTCTATTTATTAAGTGGAAATCACATACTCGGACTGGTGTGAGATTTGTAACATTAGAACACTGTCCAAAGCCTTCAATTGCGTTGATTATTTTAACTTCTAAGGCCTCGAAATTCCCCCCCTGGGCCGTCACAGCTGTAAGCTCGGACAGATCATTGGTATAGTTGTTGCCGAGAATCGGTGGCAACATGCTGTCTTGATTTAATCCGTTACTTTGGTTTCTCTAGCGGCACCTCTTCCCTTTCAGCGTTACATAGAATCTTCTGCTTTGGAGTACGTCTCAGATTACGTTTATTAGCTTGTGCTCTATTGTTATCTCGTAGAGGTTTTGGATAAGGTTTTTGTGGTTCATCGTGTCATAGGCAGCATTGAGGTTAATAAGACTTGCACCAGTGACTTCTTATTTCTTCCACCCATCTTCCATAATATCATACTCTCAAACCGTTTATTTAGATGACACAAAAGCGAGATCGGCCGAAAATTCTTTGAATCCCTAGGTTCTTCCTCCGTCTTAAGAATAAATAGTTACGACGTGTGCTTTTCTCCCCATGTTAAGTACGTGAGCAGATTCGACACGTTCATTAAGTAATTTAACTAACCTCTTTATAGCCTCTGGTCTCAAATTCTTGAGATGCTCTGTTCCTGTATCGTCAGGGACAGCAGATCTGTAACTATTCATATGGTTTATGGCACGTACCAACACTGTTGTTATAAAAGGCAAGCTCGGGATGTTGTTTTCTCGAGTGTATTGTGGTAGTTTCTTAGTTTGTGATAACTTCTCTGTCTTACCGTTCTTAAGTAGTTGGTGAGCCATTTCATTTCGTGTAACTAAAGTGAAATTCTCTGCTGTCTTTTTAGGATCGTTTCTGAGATTTTTAATTAGTTTCTGTGCCCTTCTACTGTTCTGGTCTTATCTAGATCACCTATAAGGTTTGACGATTTCTGCCTTCTGCGATACGTGTTATCAACTCCTGTTTGAATGGTGTCTTCAGCTAGGGGGTCTCCCTCGCATATATTTTGGTCGATAAGTAACTTAACTGAGTCTCAGCTTGAGGCCAGATGTGTACTATGGTTTGCGTACACGAGACAGATTTAGAGAAAACCTTTTTACGAAGGTTGCGAAACCGTTATACGGTTTTTGAGGCATTTTAAGTTTTGCAACTTAATGGTCCAGTTACTCTGAAAACGGAGATTTGTGGTAATGTCCTATGGGACCAAACTGCTGAGGTCATCGGTCCCTAGACTAACACACTACTTAATCTAACTTAAACTACCTTACGCTAAGCACAACACACACATCCATGCCCGAGAGAGGACTCGAACCTGCGACGGGGGGAGCTCCGCCGACCGTGACAAGTCGTCTCAGACCTAGCGGCTATCCCGCGGGCCCCAATTACTTTGAGGAACTTCCAAGAGTACCTTACTGAAGTTGAAAGGGGTCTTTCAACGGGATGATAATTCCAACTTATGGGTAAGTTGTGGGGTTATGCTGTGTTTTTCGTATCGGTCCCTCAACTGTTTTTTTGCTTCGTGTTAAACTGCTTGTGAAATGATGAAAACATCGTCTAGACTGTAGCCCTCACACCATTTTCCACTTTCAGAATGTTGTCACAGCCTAAGATCGTGATGAGTTCCCACCCAGCTTTCCAGTTCATCACCATTCTTGGCTGTTGTTTCATAGTCTCAGCTCGTACTTCTGGAACTGAAATCTCCCAATACAATCTTTATACACTTCGAATCGAAATTCCCGGGTTTATCGAAACTGAAATCGGAATTTATTGGTTTGTAGGCTAATGTTGCTGTGCAGGTCACTAATTCTATTGATGATAATTCGAAGTACTTTCTGAGTGCCAAACTTGCAGACTTAATATTGTTCCCTGCTCACACAAACACTGCGCCTCCCCGTCAATCGTGAGGGCTTTCTACGACCAGCCTCATCCCTTCAATTTTTAATCTGCTATTCTTTTGTGCCGCGATGTGTTTTTTTGCACAGCATGAACGTCAATTTCAAACTTCCCATACATGTCAGCTGCAAAAATTCTTCATATTGGATAATCCTTCAGTGTCGGTTTAAGTTGTTGCTAACCTTGACAGCGTGGTGGCTCTAGTGGTTGAAGTGTTTGCCGTTGTGATGCCAGTATTGCCCAGGGTATAACCTGTTGCTGAGGGGAGGCACCTTCAATGTACCCAAGCCCCTGCACTAAAATTTTAACAGATGAGTGTGGGTACAATTCAGAGAATAATAAAACTGCAACAACAGTGCACGAAATATAGAAACGCCATACGAAAAGGCACACACACACACACACACACACACACAAACACACACACACACACACACACATACGCGCGCGCGCGTGCTCTGATAGATAGATAGAGAGAGAGAGAGGGAGAGAGAGAAATAAGAAATTCACGTATTTCGTCACACTTCAAACTTACAAAAAAAAAAAAAAGAAGGAAAAGGCATTGGAAAGAATTGAAATAGTGCAACAGATGACTGTGGCTGATTCCTTGCTACACTAAACAGGATGAGCCAGTCACTCTGCAACCACCAGCAGCCTAAAACTTAGGCTGGATCCCAGGCGCACCACAATATTTTAAAAGTTTTACCACACTCCCCTCTTCATCACCTAAAACAGAGGGAAGTCTTCACCAAATTTTTTTTCTGCCATTGCACCACTGGTTAAAAAGTGGCGTGTAGTGATTCGCAAGCCACAGGCATCACAGACAGGGGGTAGTGAATTCTCTTGCTCGAATATGAAACGTCGTGTTAAGAACAGTCTGCTCGTTCTTGATTTTTGTTACTGTGGAGAGGCACCACCAAGTAAAAGCCCTCTTTTTGTTTCTGCAAGTATATCCTCTATCAGTCTTAATTGTCAAATTTTCTATTTCCTTAGCATAGGAAACACTTTGCCGTTTAACCGTAACTTTCTATTCGCCCTGAATTCGAAAGCGGTGGGGGGGGGGGGGGGGGAGGGGCAGTTGGAAGTTTACGGATTTCTTACCTACTACACTCATCTGCCGTATAATATTGTGTCAATAGTTCCTAGTATTATACATTCTTCACTAAACTTTGAATTTAACTAGTGTAAGGGAGGGATGATACGGACATGGTACGAACACACGGAGATAGGAAATGCATCAAGGTTTTATTCAAAGTGAGGAAACTCTGATAATCATTCATATTGCCTCTTGAAAAGCGTGAATTATTGACTATTCAGGGGATTTGGTAGGATACCGAAATGTGAGTGATGGGTTCGAACATTTGTAGTGCCTTTCGACGAAAATATGTGTTTTACAACAATCAGAATACCACAATAAAAGCAAATCAAACTTAACGACACAATTATTACAAGAAAAATGGTCCATTAACATTGTGTTACGATTGCACTCTGCCAAGACGAATAGAACTAATGGGATATGCGACTGGAAAGGGTGTGCATTTGGACAAAGGGAGAAGAAACAAGCTTTTCATAAACACAATGTAACAACCCATAGAGGTTCTAAGATATCAGAACCATTCCCCAGCACAATGAAATCATACAGACTAAAGAAACGGGGATGAACAACAGTGCGACAGAATTCGACATCACAGCTTTCCCACAGAATTTAGTAAACTGAGGAACTTCAGGTAACATGGGTTCCCAAAGAAATAAGGATTCATTATTCATAGAATATTTTGATCTGCTGTCTATGACCACGAAATAAGTGCTTTCAATCCAGAGGTGATCATGCGACACAGAGCTTGATGCGCCAACGGATGGTAGAGTTACAAAGTCCTCAGTAAAATTTATGAGGTCCATGGTTAGATCGCAGAAGGTGATTATCTATCTAAACAGTTATAGATTTTGCACGATATGGGTGGTTGTTGTCGTTGTGGTCTTCATTCCAGAGACTGGTGTGATGCAGCTCTCCATACTACTCTATCCTGTGCAAGCTCCTTCATCTCCAAGTAACTACTGCACCCTACATCCTTCTGAATCTGCTTAGTGTATTCATCTCTTGGTCTCCCTCTACGATTTTTACAGACCACGTTGTCCTACAGTACTAACTTGGTGATCCCTTGATGCCTCAGAACATGTCCTCCGAACTGATCCCTTCTTCTAGTCACGTTGTGCCACAAATTCTTCTTTTCCCAAATTCTATGAAGTACCTCCACAATGGTTATGTGATCTACCCATCTAATATTGAGCATTCTTCTGTAGCACTACATTTCGAAAGCTTCTATTCTCTTCTTGTCTAAACTATTTATAGTCCATGTTTCACATCCATACATGGCTATACTCTATAAAAAATACTTCTAGTAAAGATTTTCTGACACTTAAATCTATATTCGATGTTAACAAATTTCTCTTCTTCAGAAACGCTATCCTTACCATTGTCAGTCTACATTTTATATCCTATTTCGACCGTTACCAGTTACGTTGCTCCCCAAATAGCAAAACTCATTTACTACTTTAAGTGTCTCATTTCCTAATCTAATTCTCTCAGCATCACCCGATTTAATTCGACTTCATTCCACTATCCTCGTTTTGCTTTTGTTGATGTTCATCTTATATCCTGCTTTAAAGACACTGTCCATTCCGTTTAGCTGCTCATCCAGGTACTTTTCTGTCTCTGATAGAATTATAATGTCATCGGCAATCCTCAGTTTTTGTTTCTTCTCCATGGATTTTATTTCCTGCACCAAATTTTTTCTTTTGTTTCCTTTGCTCAATATACAGATTGAATAACATCGGAGATAGGCTACAACCCATGTCCCACTTGCTTCCCAACCACTGCTTCCCTTTCTTGTCCCTCGACTCTTTTAACTATCATCTGGTTTCTGTACAAATTGTAAATAGCCTTTCGCTCCTGTATTTGGACCCTGATACCTTCAGAATTTGAAAGAGAGTATTCCAGTCAACATTGTTAAAAGCTTTCTCTAAGTCTGCAAATGCTAGAAACGTAGGTTTGCCTCTCCTTAATCTATCTTCTAAGATAAGTCATATAGTCAGTATTGCCTCAAGTGTTCCATCATTTCTATTAAATCCAAACTGATCTTCCCCAAGGTTGGCTTCTACTAGTTTTTCCATTCGTCTGTGAAGAATTCGTGTCCGTGTTTTGGAGCTGTGACTTATTAAAGTGATAGGTCGATAATTTTCACGTCTGTCAACATCTGCTTTTGGGATTCGAATTATTGTATTCTTCTTGAAGTGTCTCTATCTCATATATCGTGCTCACCAGATGGTAGAGTTTTGTAAGGGCTGGCTCTCCCAAGGCTATCAGTAGATCTAATGGAATGTTGTCTACTCCTGGGGCCTTGTTTCGACTTATGTCTTTCAGTGCTCCGCCAAATTTTTCACGCAGTATCATATCTTCAATTTCATCTTCACCTACGTCCCCTTCCATTTCCATAATATTGCCCTCGAGTACATCACCCTTGTACAGACCCTCTATATACTCCTTCCACCTTCCTGCTTTCCCTCCTTTGTTTATAACTGGTTTTTCGTCTGAGCTCTTGATATTCATACAAGTGGTTCTCTTCTTTCCAAAGGTCTCTTTAATTTTCCTGTACGCATGATCTATCTTACCCGTTACTGATACACTCCTGGAAATGGAAAAAAGAACACATTGACACCGGTGTGTCAGACCCACCATACTTGCTCCGGACACTGCGAGAGGGCTGTACAAGCAATGATCACACGCACGGCTCAGCGGACACACCAGGAACCGCGGTGTTGGCCGTCGAATGGCGCTAGCTGCGCAGCATTTGTGCACCGCCGCCGTCAGTGTCAGCCAGTTTGCCGTGGCATACGGAGCTCCATCGCAGTCTTTAACACTGGTAGCATGCCGCGACAGCGTGGACGTGAACCGTATGTGCAGTTGACGGACTTTGAGCGAGGGCGTATAGTGGGCATGCGGGAGGCCGGGTGGACGTACCGCCGAATTGCTCAACACGTGGGGCGTGAGGTCTCCACAGTACATCGATGTTGTCGCCAGTGGTCGGCGGAAGGTGCACGTGCCCGTCGACCTGGGACCGGACCGCAGCGACGCACGGATGCACGCCAAGACCGTAGGATCCTACGCAGTGCCGTAGGGGACCGCACCGCCACTTCCCAGCAAATTAGGGACACTGTTGCTCCTGGGGATTCGGCGAGGTCCATTCGCAACCGTCTCCATGAAGCTGGGCTACGGTCCCGCACACCGTTACGCCGTCTTCCGCTCACGCCCCAACATCGTGCAGCCCGCCTCCAGTGGTGTCGCGACAGGCGTGAATGGAGGGACGAATGGAGACGTGTCGTCTTCAGCGATGAGAGTCGCTTCTGCCTTGGTGCCAATGATGGTCGTATGCGTGTTTGGCGCCGTGCAGGTGAGCGCCACAATCAGGACTGCATACGACCGAGGCACACAGGGCCAACACCCGGCATCATGGTGTGGGGAGCGATCTCCTACACTGGCCGTACACCACTGGTGATCGTCGAGGGGACACTGAATAGTGCACGGTACATCCAAACCGTCATCGAACCCATCGTTCTACCATTCCTAGACCGGCAAGGGAACTTGCTGCTCCAACAGAACAACGCACGTCCGCATGTATCCCGTGCCACCCAACGTGCTCTAGAAGGTGTAAGTCAACCACCCTGGCCAGCAAGATCTCCGGATCTGTCCCCCATTGAGCATGTTTGGGACTGGATGAAGCGTCGTCTCACGCGGTCTGCACGTCCAGCACGAACGCTGGTCCAACTGAGGCGCCAGGTGGAAATGGCATGGCAAGCCGTTCCACAGGACTACATCCAGCATCTCCACGATCGTCTCCATGGGAGAATATCAGCCTGCATTGCTGCGAAAGGTGGATATACACTGTACTAGTGCCGACATTGTGCATGCTCTGTTGCCTGTGTCTATGTGCGTGTGGTTCTGTCAGTGTGATCATGTGATGTATCTGACCCCAGGAATGTGTCAATAAAGTTTCCCCTTCCTGGGACAATGAATTCACGGTGTTCTTATTTCAATTTCCAGGAGTGTATATTCCTCTAAATTCTTACATTTGTCCTCTAGCCATCTCTGCTTAACCATTTTGCACTTCCTGTCGATCTCATTTTGGAGACGTTTGTATGCCTTTTGGCCTACTTCATTTACTGCATTTTTATATTTTCTCCTTTCATCAAATTCAGTATATCTTCTGTTATCCAATGATTTCTACTAGCCCTCGTCTTTTTACCTGCTTGATCTTCTGCTGCCTTTACTATTTCATCTCTCAGAGCTACCCTTTCCCCTTCTATTGTGTTTCTTTCCCCTGTTCTCTTCAATCGTTCCCTAATGATCTCTCTGCTGCTCCCCCCCCCCCCCCGCCCTGTGGGGAGAGGGGTGCACGTAAGAACAAACGGACACAAATTTATGTGCGTCTAGAGAGTGGAATGCATCTGCAATAGTTAGTATGCAAGAGTGGTTGTGGATCAACAATACAAATTATCGCAGACTGGCGATGCATGCATTTTAAACTTAAATGACTTTTTGTGTCATACTGCACGACATGACAGTGCCATGTTGGATGACATGATGGCATGGGTCACGTTATACGACATGACATCATGTATCATGTTAGTTTACTTTACATGACGCATTGTACTACATGACGAGGGTACTAATACCAAGGAATAAAAAGAGTGAATATGTCAAGATGTTTTGCCTGAAACGACTGTCGTGATGCGGATCTCCCTGCTTATGACCATTAGGGAGGACGACGCTTGAAACCGGCGTCTAGCTGTCCAAATTCAGGTTTCCCCTCATTTCTCTACATCGCTCTCGGCAAATGCCTGGGATGGTACATTTGAAAGGGCACGGCCTGTTTCCTTCCCCCTCCTTCACACATTACGAGCTCGGGCTCCGTCTCTAACGACATCTATATCGACGGGACGTTAAACCCAATCTCCTTTCCTTCCTTCCTTCCCTTACGATCATAGCGAGCACTACGTCGTACACCGCAACCCAATGGACTGTGTTACACATGGGCCAGAGCCCACCCTAACGGATGCCACAGATTGGCGCTGGGTGTTTATCTACGAGACTTGGATCTCTTTGTACGCTGATGACAGCGGACAATGTGTTTGGAGGCAATCCGGTAATTCCGAACCCCTGCAATACTGTGTCCCATATGTGCAACAATGTGGTGATGGAGTGACGTTCTGGGGTAGCGCTACGTGGGGCCACAGTACACTTCTAGTCTTTTGTGAGGGCAGTCTGACTGCTCTATGATTCAGAGACGAGATTCTGCAACACATAGTAGGACCGTATCGCCAAGATTTTGGTGACAATTTCATCTTCATGGTTGATAACTCGCTTGCTGATCGTGTTGTTCTCGTGAAAAAGCTCATTTAGCACGCTAGTGGAGTTCCGTGCTTGTTCCCCAGACATTAATACATGTGGGATCGAATGAAACGAGTTCGACGTCTGTACATTTTTTTCAATAAATCTTTTTCATTTAGCACTTAAAACTCATGTATTGCAAAGATTTAATATCTATGTTCTTTCTTTACGAGTGTTAGTTTAATATTTTATGATGGATTAGAGAAATGTATGTAACTGAATCGTTACAGGTTTGAGTTCACGCTGTATAGGCTTCCTACGTACGACAAGTTTCAACTTTGACCTTTATTTTAACTGGAGGAAATCAGCTTTACGGTTTAACGACAATCAGCCGTACATGCAAAACGGAAACGTTTGCGCCGCGAGGGAGGAACGGGAGGCGAGCCGCGGCCAGACAGGGGAGAGACCGCAGCAGCAGCCTCTCCGCCGCCGCCGCGCTGAGCCGCCGGCTGTCTGGTCCCTTCCCGCGGAGGATTACCTGCCGGCCGTCAGCCGCCAGCCGAGGCGCAGCCCGGAGGAGCGTAAGCCGCGCCGCGCGCACAGCCCGCCGGCCGCCGGCTTTGCAGTCTCGCGCTGCTCTGCTTCCCAACTAAAAAGCGCAGCACGTCATACGAGGTGAGGAACAGAAACTGCCAGCAGCTAGAAAGCTCAGAAGCAAGAACTGGGTCGCACTGGCGAGACTTCGCGCAAAGGAAGTTTGCAGCACCCTAGATGTACGTGTTCGTCGCAACACTAGCTTAGTGAACATAGGACGAAAATTTTTTTAGCATCCGCAGGTTACATCAAGCTAATACTCTTAACAGTGGCTCCGGCTGTAATAACTACCCTATTTGCCGAGGTCACTCATCGAAGACCCAATAAAGATCAACAGAGCCTGAGTTTACTACTGTAGTAGAGTCCGTTCTACAGTTGTCGAAAAATGAGTGGAAGAACGCGGAATTGGAAACATAAAATTATTAGAAAATTAGAATAAGAGATCAGAACCTATAAATTAGTAAAAAGAGTCCCGAAAATCGGTGCTAACCATTTCATAAGACCTGGTACCGGACTGGTTCCAGTGACAGAAATCAGCTAACCACACTTGTAATCAGTCACTTCCAGGTGTCATCAGACCGTGTAACATCGACTCCAGCCCAGTTTGAGAGTGTTGTAACATCTACTCCAGTCTTGATAATGCTCTCATTTCGAAGAGGAACCGTGTCCACAAATTTCTTCAGATAGACTATATTCACCTGAAGCCACTGATTGACGATTGGATCGTGTAGAGCTACCAAATTGTGGGGATGATGGTTGCTACATGTCACCCGCTCCTCTAAACAGTCACAAATATTTTCTGTGGGGTTAATAAAAGCTGATATGGCGGGCTAATTGGTGTGTGACGGGTGCCTGAGAGTTCGTCAAATACGGGTCGTATGCATGCAGCCTTTCGAACACGACTGCTGCAAGAAGAGAACGCTCGCAACATACTCATCATGAAGAAAAGACACCGAGGACGTTGCAACAGATATTCTGCTTCACGTTCAGGGTTACCTGAATGAGTGGATCCAAATACGATGCAAAAAATACCCTAGAGCATCACAGAACCACCTCCGGCCTGAACAGTGCCCCTCCACACACTGCAGGCTAAACGCCGTTGGACACAGAGGCAGCGCCGCGACTCGTCTCACTGAACACGCTTCCAGCCAGCTGCTGTCGTGTTTCTGCGTTGTTTGAAGACGTCCAACTTTATGTGCCGGTGTGAAGAATTACCTTCTAGCAGTGTTTACTCGGAAGCTGGTTAAGATGGACCTACATTCACTGGAAGCAGCAACTCCTGTTGGGTGTGCAATCGATCCCTGTTAAGAAAGGCGACACTCTTGTCTGGTCCCTCATAGTTATATTCTTTTTCTGACCACTGTTCTTACGTCTCTGGTTATCCATCAAGTGGGACTGCAGCCGGACACGTGATACTTGAATAATGATGACAAAACTAGCGGCTGTATTCGAATGTAACGTCGTTTATTCCATTTAAAACATGCTACCAGTTTCGGCACAACATGGTGTCATCTCCAGGCCTCGAACGTAACCTGTCATCCACAATGCTTTTCATGTACAGTAAACAGAACCGTTGCAGAGGACCATGCTGGGCTTGTTGCCACGGAAAGTACGGAATCAAGTTCATCTTGGCCCGCTTCATACGACTCTGTCCATTACACGTGACAATAGTTGTTGATGGCAAGGTTACATTCGGGGCCTGAAGATGACACCATCTGATGTCGAAACTGGTACCATGTTTTAAAGAGAATAAACGACGTTGGACTCAAATACAGCCGCTGGTTTTGTTATCATTACTCAAGTTCTGTTCTTACGCGTTGCCAGACGGCTGTTACTGTTACGACATTCCTTGTAGACAAGTTCGTCAGCCCGCGTTTATACACAAGAAAACCAACAACTTCATTCATTTAACAGTCGAGTTCCTGTTGTACTCTTAATGTCACCGCCTATGCGTTTAAATTCACCGAATGTTGTTTTGATTTTCCTATATGCTGAGTCAGTCCTACCGACAACCATTTGTTTTTCTATTTCTTTACATTTTTCCTGCAGCCATTTCATCTCAGCTTCCCTACACTTCCTCTTTATTTCATTCCCCAGCTACTTGTATTTCTGTATTCCTGAATTTCCCTGAACATTTTTTACTTCCTTCTTTCAACGATCAACTGAAGTATTTCTTCGCAGTTACGTTTTTTGTACCAACGTTTTTATTTCCAGCCTCTGTGACTGCGCTTTTTAGAGATATCCATTCCTCTTCAACTGTACTGCCCACTAAGCTATTCCTTATTGCTGTATCTATCACCGAAGAAAACGTAAAAGGTATCTTGTGATTCCTTAGTACTTCCGTATCCCACTTCTTTGCGTATTGATTCTTCCGGATTAATCTAGCAAACTCCAGCCTTATCTCTTTGCTACTAGCCATCCCGCTCACTTCTTGTTCACCGTGCTATAAGTATGCCCTTTTCTCCGGAACATGACTTGGTATGATTTCTTTTGAGCTAGTCGGACTTACCAGTTATACTGGCTGTGCAATCACTGAATTATTTCTACATTGTATTTCGGATATGTTTTCGTGGATTAATTCTGATGCATTTCCGGTAAAATGAACAAACTTAACATTGTCTTTTGTGCTATGTGAACACAGCAGTGTTGTGTCTGTCCTTTTGGCTGTTTACTTGAATCTGTTTGTATGCCTGGAAGTATTAATGTCTCTCAGCTGACGTACACTATATTTTACTAGATCAAATATTTTAAATTGAGTATTTGAGACGTAAGTAAGTTGATGTTCTAGAGTGATGAATTTCAATGGCTCTAAAAACTCTGGTTGTAGAAGGAGAAATAACACCCTCGGAGATAAATATCAAACCCCCCCCCCCCTCAAAAACACACACACACACACACACACACATAGAAATCAAAGAAATATTTTAGGGTTGCTCAGGAGCAAATCCAGACCCGGAAATTTTGTCCCCGAAAAAAAACTATTATACCGATTACTTATATGTTCTTCAGCCATATGACATTATATATTGCTTACTAAGGCATTCGGATCTTCTGGACTCTGGGCACAGGATGAAGGACTTAAGCATCTAAATTGCAAGATGCTAATGTAAAAACACTTTGCTAACGGAACTCACTGCGTAGGGTTGACTCATAAAAAAAGCACGGGTATGTCAAGATGTTTTGATTTAGATAACTTTGAAGCTTCCAGATAGGCGGAAAAGCTAGTTCCCTTATTTTACTCTGCCAAGAACATATTAGACTTCTTTTGTCCTACGAAAGAAAAATTTTTCTTTCTGGTTCCAGACTTTTACTCTTCTATCATAATGTCATAATTCTGACATTAGATCGACTTAGCTTGGCAAAGATGTAGATTTACGTTGACTCGGACGACGACTGTTCCGATATAGCTTTTTTTTCTGCTTCAAACCATGTTGCTTACATTGTGGGAGTGGATAAAGCTTTTACAAAACAACAAAACGACCGTCACTTGCATATATTTGTCCACCTTCTTAGTATATTTGAACCGATTCGCACAAGTTTGTAAAAAAAATAATCTGGGGCGTAAAAAAACCTCACAAAAAGTGTTTTTTTTTTGCGTAAAATACTAAAATAGCTAGATTTTTGAAAGCGAGTTTTCAATTACATTTTGGGAAAGCATTTTTCATTTATTTGATGCACTTTAAACCATTTACGGGCATTCAATTCATGTAAGAACGAATTTTACGTGCTACATTTTACTCGATTTCAATCCATCGTATCTCGACTTCTGAAAAAGATAATCGGATGAAAAAGAATTGTTTTGACTTTATCCATTTATCTACTTTCTTACAACGTTAGGGCCGATTCGCACAAGGTTAACTTATAGAAGAGGCGCGCTTCAAAAGCATCCTACAGAAACATTTCTTGCAAGAAAAATTTGGTGCGCGTAAACAAAACCCAAGAAACTTCTTTCTCCACGTAAAATTCGAATGAAGCAAGATTTTGGAAAGTAAGTTTTTAATTTTCTTTATTTATTGGATTCACTCTTAATCGTTTCCACAGATCCATTTCACGTGAGAACGTATCTTACGTGCTAGTTTTAGCTCGAATTGAAATCATCGTATCTCAGCAACAGATAAAGATTACTGGATGCAAGAATTTCATTTTGACTTTATTTTACCTACTTTCGTGCAGAGTTTGAACCCATTGGTATACGTCTGAAGTATAGAGATGGACCACTTTCAAATCCTCCCAAAAAAAACGTGTTTTTTTGCACGTAAAATCAAGCGTGCGCAACAAAACTCACAAAAAGCTTGTTCTGTAAGATGGAAAACGTTTTAAGCTAGATTTTTGAAAGCGGGTTTTCAGTTTTATTATAAGAAAGCATTTTCATTGATATGATTCACATTAAATCATTTCTACTAATTCATTACAGGCAAGAAAGAATTTTACTAGTTACTGTTTTCTAGGAATTAAACCATCGTATCTCGACGACGGATGAAAATTACACGGGAAAAAATTCCTTTTGACTTTCTTCATCTATCCACCTTCGATCAAAATTCGAACCGAATTGTATAAGTGTAAAGTATATAATTGGCGTGCTTCACAAACTTTACAGAAAAACCTATGCTACATTTAACTCGACTTTAAACCAACGTATTTCTACATCGGATAAAGATTACTGGATAAATAAAATCGTATCGAATTCATCCATTTATGTAGCTTTGTGCAAAGTTTGAAATGTTCCGTACAAGTTTAAAGTATAGGAGTGCCGTGCTTCCGGCCCTCTTCATCTCCGAATAACCGATGCAACTTACATCATTCTGAATCTGTGTACTGTATTTATCTCTTGGGCTCCCCCTACAATCTTTACCCCGAACCCTTCCCTCCAATAGTAAATTGTCGATCCCTTGATGTCTCAGAATGTGTGTTATCAACCGACCCCTTCTACTTGTCAGTTTGGGCCGCAAATATCTTTCCTCCCTAATTCTTTTCAATACGACCTCAATAGTTACGTTATCCATCCATATAATCTTCAGCATTTTCTTGTAGTACCACGTTCCAAAAGCTTCTATTCTCTTCTGGTCTAAACTGTTTATCATTCATGACTCATTTTCATACATGGCTACACTCCATGCAGATGCTTTAAGAGAAGACTTCCTAACACATGTTAACAAATTTCCCTTCTTGACAAACGTTTTTCTTGTCACTGCCTTCCTGAATTTTATATCATCTCTACTTCGACCATCGTCAGTTATTTTGCTGCCCAAATAACAAAATTGATCAACTACTTTAAGTGTCTCGATTCCTGTTCCAATTCCCTCAGCATCATATTTCATTATCCTTGTTTTTCTTTTGTTGATGTTCATATTTTGTCCTCCTTCCAAAACTCTGTTCATTCTGTTCAACCCCTGTTTCAAGTCATTTGCTGTCTCTGACACAATTGAAATGTCATCGACAGACCTCGAAGTTTTTATTTATTCTCCTCAACTTTATTATCCATTCCAAATTTTTCTTTGGTTTCCTTTACAGTTTTCTCTGTGCGTGGATTGAATAACATGGGTGACAGGCTACCATCCTAACTCACTCTTTTCTCAATCACTGCTTCCCTTTCATGTCCCTCGACTCTTATAACTGCCGTCTGGTTTCTGTACAAGCTGTAAATAGCCTTTCGCTCCCTGTATTTTACCCCTGCTACCTTCAGAATTTCAAACAGTGTATTCCAGTTCACATTGTCAAAATCTTTCTCTAAGTCTACAAATGCTATAAAAGTATGTTTGTCTTTCCATAACCAATCTTCTAAGATAATTTATGAGGTCAGTACTGCCTCGCGGATTCCTACATTTCTCCAGAAGCCTTACTGTTCTTCCCCAATCTTGGCTTCTACCAATTTTTCCATTCTCCTGTAAAGTATTCGTATTAGTATTTTGCAATCATGGATTATTATACTGATAATTCGGTAATATTCACATCTGCCAGCACCTGCTTTCTTTGAAATTTAAATTAGAACATTCTCCTTGAACTCTTAGGATATTTCGCCTGACTCAGACATCCTTCGATACCAGATGGAAGACTGATCTGGCTGGCTCTAGCAAGGCTGTCAGTAGTTGTGACTGAGTGTCGTCTTCTCCCAGGGCTTTGTTCCGACTTATGTCTTTCAATGATCTGTCAGATTCCTCTCCCAGTATCATCTCTCCCATCACATTTTCATCTACGTCCTTTCCACCTTTGTAATACTGTGTTCAAGTTCATCTTCCTTGATAACAAGCTTGTTATCTCCTAGATGAAAACTTGTTCCAGTTGTCACTTATTCTACAACAAAGAGGATCAGTACAATTACCATGTGTGTAACGGATATTAGCATCTGTCTTTTCTTTAAATGTTCATTATGTGTTATTGTTTGATAAAGATTTCTAATATCCCTGAGGATCCACTCACCACGGATCTATGAGGGAAAACGTTCGTGTAATCTGATACAATTCGTCGACAAAATTCCGAGATTGCTCAGATACTTTTCCTGAGCATTTACCTGGGGACCGTGAAATCCGGTGGCCCTATGCAAGCCAGTAATACTCAGAACATATTCCATAACAACCGAAATTTTAGATAAGGCTAAAGGATTTCATGGCCTTTGCCACCGATGGCTCTTGTGAGTCCACTCCAGTGTTCTGCCACGCAGGGACGCAAATAGAGTCCTGAAGAATATTACAGGAGAGGGATCGAAACGTCGAGCGGTGAAGACGTTTGAAGGGGAATGTGACGCGGCCTAAGGAGTCATATTTTACCATTTATCTCCAAATTTTTATCATTATTGTTCGAGTTCGCACGTTTGAAACGATTAAAATTTGAATGAATCGTCATTTTCAAGTTAAACGAGTCAGTTTGTAACTTGTAATTTACAGTTAAACTTTCTGTTCAAAAGCGTAAGTTACATGAGTGCGGTGTTTTACAATAACAAGGAATTTCACACGTTCAAAACGAATATACGTGAGAGTAAGAAGTATAAATTAGCGTTTTTTTAAAAAAATGCTAAAAGCGAAGTTCCAAAATTGACGCTCATACTATACCGTCTTCTTCCACTGTATAGCCAGTATTTACAGTCGACTGCGTTGCATTAGGTGAAAAGAAATAAGAAAAAGGACAACCTTCCTTACCGCCTCGAATGAATAAAAGTGATGGCTGTGTCTAAACATACTGCAACTTACTAATCTCTCATTCTAAACACTTACTCATACTGTCACATATTGCTTCTTACTATGCGGCTAGGAGGAACTGATTGCTAAACTTTTATGGCACGTCTGTTCCAACTCATCTATTTACTGATTATTATTATTTTTTAAAAAAATTTGAAGTGAAAACGAATGATTTCTAATAAATTACTGGTTTGACCTTTGCTTTATAGTCCACAAATTCGTTTTTATATATTGTCCAACATGTAGAATGAAACTCTACAAATAATGCAAATTTTCACTTAAATTCGTCGTAATATCAAAATTTAAGAGTGAATGTAGCAAATTTTACTGAAAACTTGGTTGATATAAAACATCAAACCTATCAATACTTCTTCCTATGTTCCTGACTTACATAATCTAACGAGAAAGCATTTTAACTTTTCTGAAACGATAAAAAATTTTCCCCACTTATTTTACTATTAATGTTATCTAAATTATAAGAAATTAGGTACGCCTATAATGCCAAAAACTGTTTTTTATGCTAAAAAATGTTTCAGCGCCTTTGCGCCTTTTGGACACAATTTTGTTAGTGCTGTTACTTAAAATATGTTTGTATTTTTTTGAACTCAATAAAAGTGCTCACTGATGATATCACAAAGATGCTGAAACATATTTTCGTCATTTAAAAAGAATAGATGGTTGCGTGACAGGCGGACTTGGAGTCCCATAATATAGTAAGTAAACATGGCTGAAGCTAGAGGTTCAAGGCCAAACGACGATTAAGTAACCCAGCTTTTTCACGGCTTTCCTTGATGCCCCCTTACTTTTTCACAATAATGAATTTGGCCATTACAGTATACATTATTTGACAATTATGACAACTTCTCATACAATTTATTATGGATGAGAGTATGTCAATATTGTGTTGTGACTGGAGCATTCTGCTTACCTATTTAAAGTTCTGCTGCATGAGCGTTGTGTGTTATTTTCTGGTACAAGCTTTTGAACCATGAAATGAGACATTATGTACAAAGATTAATAAATCATGTTACATCATTTTGGTGGAATATTTCACCCTTGATAATTTTAATACCCTTAAACAAACAATTAAAACCATATTATTATATGTGTCTGTTTAAAGCTGTAAAATGGGAAGTTAAAAGATCCAGCCTCAGTCGCTTAGATTGAAACTGATCAACCATCCAAATTTTATATACTTTTCCTGGGTGAGTCCAAATTCACTGCCACTCTCACACTGGACTTCTCCCTGCACATGGGATGTCAAATTTATCTTGACCAACTCTAATAACAATTTTCTCTCAAGGAATATGAAATAAAAATTTGTGAAACTAATGTTGTTTAGCTAGCAAATGGATATTACTTAGCGTGGCTGACTTCCTTCTAACTGTTCGCTGAGAACATATGAACAGTAGTAAGTCTTCTTTTTACAAGACCTGTTAAAAATCGTATCACAGTATACCATTCGCCTAAACAGGATGTTGCAAGAAACGTAACACAAAAATGACTTTGTCTCTCCTGTAGTCGCATGCAGTTCATGTATACGGGGGTAACGTAAATCGTCGACATCCTGAAGTTGATGATAAAAAAATCAAAACAAAAGAAAAGTGCGAATTGGACGTTAAGTCAACGGCCTCAACTGAAGGTTAGTTTGATTGTAATGTACACCAACGAAGACAAGGTAGAAATGCTACTCGTCTATGGAGAATGTTTTTCCTATTGTCAAGGCGTATTCGTTGGCTTTATCAACTCACAACCGAGCTATTACAAAGGCTTGGGTCATGTAACAGATCATTGTGTCGCTACTATCTTCATTAAAAAAGAAATTGCCTTTTGCAGTGAGACTGTCGTCGGCTTTTTCCAACTCACAACTAAGCTGTCGCCTTCCAATCTAACCTAGTCTTCAGGCTACTCTGCAGATCAGTTTGCAAAATCAGCAGTCATTTTAAAAACATTGCTAAACAGAACGGAAGTATCGTGATCAATACACTCGCCATCTCCGCTACACTAATATACAAGCACGTAACACGATCTATGCTGCCACGCACAGTAACTACAGCATTTTGTTGGAGAACATGAACCCGCTGTTAACTCAATGAAAATTATTCATACCCCATTAACCTTAGAACATTGAAGGGACGAAAATTTTACACGCTACTAAACCCTGGCAAGTTGTATTACTTCAAATTTATTCAAAAGAGGTCATAATTTATTGATTATGCATTAGTTATTGCAATTATTATATCTCCAAAGGTATGTTACACACAAAAATTAAGTACAAAATTCCTCTTTCACATCCCATTGCAGTCGTAGATTTTTCTACGGTTTAGTAATCTTCATCTACATGTACATCTACATGGATACTCTCAAATCACACTTAAGAGCCTGGCAGAGGGTTCATCGAACCACCTTCAGACTAATTCTCTCATCACTCTCAAACAGCGTATGCAAAGAAAGAACGCCTGTATATTTCCTTGCGAGCAATGTGATCCCTTATTTTATTATGATGATCGTTTCTTTCTATGTAGATGGGCGTCGACAACATATCTTAGAATTCGGAGGAGAGAGTTGGTGATTAAAATTTCGTGAGAAGATTCCGCGACAACGAAAAAGTCTTAGTTTCAGTACTGTCCACCCTCAAATCCTGTATCATGTTAGCGACACTCTCTCCCCTATTTCTCGATAATACAAAATGTGCTACCCTTATTTGAACTTTGTCGATGTACTCCGTTAATCATATCTGATAAGGAGCGCGCAGCAGTACAAGCCGGACAAGCGTAGTGTAGCCAGAGTGTAAGTGTTCTGCCAATAAAACGCAGTCTTTAGTTCGCCTTCGGCACGACGTTTTCTGTGTGTTCATTCCAACTTAAGTTGTTCGTAATAAAAATTCCTAGGTATTTAATTGCATTTACGGCCTTTATATTTGATTTATTTATCGTGTAAAAGACATTTAACGGATTCCATTTAGTACTCATTTGGATAAATTCATGCTTTTCGCTATTTTGGGTCAATTTTCAAACCATACAGGTATCTTATCCATATCGCTCTGCAATTAGTTTTGATCTCCTGATACCTTTACTAACCGATACACGACAACATCATCTGTAAACAATGTAAGACGGTTGCTCAGATTGTCTGCTAAACCGTTTATATAGATAAGGAGCAGCATGAGGCGTATAACACTACCTTTGGTAACGCCAGAAATCATTTCTGTTTTACTCGATGAACCTAGGGTTAACGTCATCGTAGACGCGCATTTAATGAAATACACTGAAGAGCGAAAGAAACTGGTACACCCGCCTAATTTCGTGTAGGGCCCCCACGAGCATGCAGAAGCGCCACAACGCGACGTGTCATGGACTCGACTAACGTCTGAAGTAGTGCTGGAGGGAACTGACATCACGAATCCTGCAGAGCTGTCCATAAATCCGAAAGAGTACGAGGGGATGGAGATCTCTTCTGAACAGCACGTTGCAAGGCATCCGACTCATGCTGAATAATGTCCATGTCTCGGGAATTTGGCAGCCACCGGAAGTGTTAATCTCAGAAGAGTGTTCCTGGGGCCACTCTGTAGCAATTCTGGAAATGTGGAGTGTCGCATTGTCCTGCTGGAATTCCCGAAGTCCGTCGAATTGCACAGTGGACATGAATGGATGCAGGTGGTCAGACAGGATGCGTACGAACGTGTCACCTGTCAGAGTCGTAGGTATGAGGGGTCCCATAGCACTCCCATAGCACTCCAACTGCACTCTCCCCACACCCTTACAAAGCCTCCACCAGCTTGAACAGTCCCCTGCTGATATAAAGGGGCCATTGGTTATTGAGGTTGTCTCCATACCTGTATACGTCCATCTGCTCGATACAATTTGAAACGAGACTCGTCCGACCAGTCGAGATGTTTTGTCATCAACAGTCCAATGTCGGTGTTGACAGGCCAAGGGGAGAAATAAAGCTTTGTGCCGTGCAGTTATCAAGGGTACACGAGTAGGCCTTCGGCTCTGAAAGCCCATATCGATAATGTTTCGTTGAATAGTTCGCACGCTGACGCCTGTTGTTGGCCCAAAATTGAAATTTGCAGCAATTTCCGGAAGGGTTGGACTTCTGTCACGTTAAACGGTTTTCTTCAGTCGTCGTTGGTCCCGTTATAGAAGGATCTTTTTCCGGCCGCAGCTACGTCGGAGATTTTATGTTTTCCCGGATACCTGATACTGACGTTACACTCGTGAAATGGTCGTAGGGGAAAATCCCCACTTCGTTGCTACCTCAGAGATGCTGTATCCCATCGCTCGTGCACCGACTATAGCACCACGTTCAAACTCGCTTAAATCTTGATAACTTGCCATTGTAGCAGCAGTAACCTATCTAACAACTGCGCCAGACACTTACTTATATAGGCGTTGCCTACTGCAGCGCCGTATTCTGCCTGTTTACATACCTCTGTATTTGAATACTCATGCCTATACCAGTTTCTTTCTGCTTCAGTGTATGACTTCACACATGAAAGAATACACTGATGGCTCCCTATGTTCTCCAATCCTAAGAGTGCGGCTGTTTTGTCAGGCACATTCGTCGAACGCGTCTGCGCAAGAGAGTTGAGCGCCGCCGATGCGACCGCCGTGGCCACCAGGTTGGAGAAGGCCGGCCGCGGAGATAGCGGCCAAGTTGCGCGATGGCGGCGCGGGGCGTGTGTTGTCGGCGTGTGTCGGCCGCTGAGGCGCGAAATGAAGGCCGGCGCTCGCCGTGTTGGGGGCCGCCAGCCGCCAACTTGTGACTTCCGCTGCAGGCCGCAGCTTGTGGCTATCACCGCGTACCCCCAACCCACTCAGATGATGACCTCTGCCTTTGGTCCGGGAGGCCTGGACGTAATAACCGTAGCACACGTTTTGCACTTTTTACGTATCGTCTAACTGACAGGACAACATATATAGATTTTACAGACTTATTCACCCCGTTGGAGGTTCGAGTCTCTGTTCTGGCATGGGTATGCGTGTTGTCCTTAGCGTAATTTAGTTTAAGTTAGATTAAGTAGTGTGCAAGCATAGGGACTGATGACCTTAGCAGTTTGGCCCTGTAGAAACTCAACAAACTTACCACTACCACAGCATTATTTACGTTACTAGTCAGAGATGTATAATACAAATACACTACTGGCCATTAAAATTGCTGCACCACGAAGATGACGTGCCACAGACGCGAAATTTAAGAGACAGGAACAATATGCTGTGTTATGCAAATGATTAGCTTTTCAGAGCATTCACACAACGTTGGCGCCGGTGGTGACACCTACAACGTGCTGACATGAGGAAAGCTTCCAACCGGTTTCTCATACCCAAACAGCAGTTGACCGGCGTTGCCTGGTGAAACGTTGTTGTGATGCCTCGTGTAAGGAGGAGAAATGCGTACCATCAAGGGCGGATTGTAGCCTATCGCGATTGCGGTTTATCGTATCGCGACATTGCTGCTCGCGTTGGTCGAGATCCAATGACTGTTAGCAGAATATGGAATCGGTGAGTTAGGGAGAGTAATACGGAACGACGTGCTGGATCCCAACGGCCTCGTATCACTAGCAGTCGAGATGTCAGGCATCTTATCCGCATGGCTGTAACGGATCGTGCAGCCACGTCTCGATGCCTGAGTCAAAAGAAGGGGACGTTTGAAAGACAACAACCATCTGCACGAATACTTCGACAACGTTTGCAGCCTCGTGACGCCTGGGTGTTGTGTGATGTCCTTAGCTTAGTTAGGTTTAAGTAGTTCCAAGTTATAGGGGACTGATGACCATAGATGTTAAGTCCCATACTGCTCAGAGCCATTTGAACCATTTGACGTTTGCAGCATCTTGGACTATCAGCTCGGAGACCATGGTTGCGGTTACCCTTGACGCTGCATCACAGACAGGAGCGCCTGCGATAGTGTACTCAACGACGAACCTGGGTGCACGAAAGGCAAACGTCATTTTTTCGGATGAATCCAGGTTCTGTTTACAGCATCATGATGGTCGCATCCGTGTTTGGCGACATCGCGGTGAACGCACATTGGAAGCGTGTATTCTTCGTCGCTATACTGGCGTATCACCCAGCGTGATGGTGTGGGGTGCCATTGGTTACACGTCTCGGTCACCTCTTCTTCGCATTGACGGCACTTTGAACAGTGGACGTCACATTTCATATGTGTTACGACCGGTGGTTCTACCCTTTATTCGATCCCTGCAAAACCCTATATTTCAGCAGGATAATGCACGGTCGCATGCTGCAGGTCCTGTACGGGCCTTTCTGGATAAGAAAATGTTCGACTGCTGCCCTGGTTAGCACATTCTCCAGATCTCCCACCAACTGAAAACGTCTGGTCAATGGTGGCCGAGCAACTATCTCGTCACAATATGCCAGTCACTACTCTTGATGAACTGTGGTATCGTGTTGAAGCTGCATGGGCAGCTGTACCTGTACACACTATCCAAGCTTTGTTTGACTCAATGCCCAGGCGTATCGAGGCTGTTATTACGGCCAGAGTTGGTTGTTCTGGGTACTGATTTCTTAGGATCTATGCACCCAAATTGCGTGAAAATGTAATCACGTCTCAGTTCTAGTATAATATATTTGTCCAATGAATACCCGTTTATCATCTGCATTTCTTCTTGGTGTAGCAATTTTAATGGCCAGTAGTGTATAGTGTATTAATGCACTCAAAAAAAAAAGAAAAAAAGAACAGAATTCTAATTTAACCTTCAACATCCTCCCCACTCTGGACGATCTCCAGTGGGATAACCAGTGGCACTGGCCGAGTAATATCTCTTCCACCCAGGATTCATAGAATTAATGTCCGCGCCATTCCATGTCTCCCTGCTCTCGTTTCCACAATGAGAGCTCTTTTCCACATTCGCCTTGGCTGCTTATCAGCTTGTAAGAACACTATGTCTCCCACCCTACATTTAACCTGTTTCTTGTCAGGACGCTGTACTTCATGAAAGTTTCTTAATTCTAACAAATATTCTTTATTTCATCTTCTCATTTTTCAATTTTCCTCGCAGATTTGCTTCTCTTCGCAGAGTCTTCTGTATACTCGGTTCAGGACCTGTGGGTTAACCGTTCTCTCGTTAAGCAATGGCTTGGTATCAGCACATCTGATTCCCCACGTGTTGACTGGCCGTGAGTAGATGGCGGCTTCTATTTCTACTAATAAAGTCCTTAGTGATTCTTCGTCTCCTAATGATTTCCCCACAATCTTCCGGAAGCAACATTTCGTAGTTCCCACCACGCGTTCCCACCAGCCTCCCCACCAAGCACAATGAGCTTCCAAGAGACACCTTTGTGAGTGAAATGCTGACTGATCATTGTGTCTTGCTGCGTTTGCTGCTTGATACATTTTTGCCTTATCCGAAGAAGTAGTGTTTAGTAGTCCTCTTCTTGCAGTATATCTTCTGAAAGTCATCAAAAATTTATCTGTGCTCATATTTGATTCAAGTTCGAGGTGGAGAGCACTTGTGGTAGCACATGTAAATACTAACATGTAACATTTTCGTAACAAGTTGTCGAGTTAGACGAAAAGTGATCTGTGAAATACTACACACATCAAAAAAAGTTCTGCATCACCCCAGTTCCCAGAACTCCTGAAGATAGAAGGTGACTGTGGATATTGTATCACTGACACAGTCCCTTTGACAGTTCAGAGGTGTCACTAAACCCGCCCAAAGATGTAAACAGCCGTGCATGAGCAGCGCCTATTAGACGGAGGGGTCCGACAGCCGATCATTTCCAGTCATTCCACCAGTAAGGAGGTACACGGCTCGTGTTGTCTGCAGTTCAATCTTGCCTAAACGGTCAATGCCGTGGTTCGATCTCGTCCGCATTGTTACTTTGTTCCAGGAGGGGCGTTCAACAAGGGAAGGGTCCAGGAGTCTCGGAGTGAACCAAGGCGATGTTGTTTGGCCATGGAGGAGATACAGAGAGACAAGAACTGTCGATGACATGGCTCACTGATGCCGCCCAAGGGCTACTACTGCAATGGATGACCGCTACCTACGGATTACGGCTCGGAGGAACCCTGACAGCAACGCCACCATGTTGAATAATGCTTTTCGTGCAGCCACAGGACGTCGTGTTACAACTCAAACTGTGCGCAATAGGATGCATGATGCGCAAATTCGCTCCCGACATCCATGGCGAGGTCCATCGTTGCATCCACACCATGCAGCGCGGTACAGATGGGCCTAACAACATTCCGAATGGACCGCTCAGGATTGGCATCACGTTCTGTTCACCGATGAGTGTCGCGTATGCCTTCAACGAGACAGTTGTCGGAGACGTGCTTGGAGGCAACCCGGTCAGGCTGAACGCCTTAGACATACTGTCCAGCGGATGTAGCAAGGTGGATGTTCCCTGCTGTATTGGAATGGCATTATGTGGGGTCAACGTACGCCACTGGTGGTCATGAAACACGCCGTAACGGCTGTACGATAAGTGAATCTCATCCTCCAGCCGATAGTACTACCATATCGGCAGCACATTGGTGAGTCATTCTTCTTCATGGACGACAATTCGCGTCCCCATTGTGCACAGCTTGTGAATGACTTCCTTCAGAATAACAACATAGCTCGAATAGAGTGGCCAGCATGTTCTCCAAACATGAAACATATCGAACATGCCTGCGATAGATTGAAAAGGGCTGTTTATGGACGAAGTGACCCATCAACCACTCTGAGGGATCTACGCCGAATCGCTGTTGAAGAGAGGGACAATCTGGACCAACAGTGCGTTGATAAACTTGTGGATAGTATGCTACGACGAATACAGGCATGCATCAATGTAGGAGGACATGCTACTGGGTATTAGAGGTATTGGTGTGTACAGCACTCTGGACCACCACCTCTGAAGGTCTAGCGGTATGGTGGTACAGCATGCAAAGTGTGGTTTTCATGAGCAATAAAAACGGCGGAAATGGTAATGTTGATCTCTGTTCCAGTTTTCTGTACAGGTTCAGGAACTCTCGGAACCGACGTGATGCAAAACTTTCTTTGATGTGTGAATGAAATCAAAACCTATTACTGCAAACTGTAAATGGCTTAGTGAATTTACTGCGGTCTGTTGGTACAACAGGTTGTCACTCGCATCCCAGAGGATTTCGCAGGACCGCTTTTCATCTGAACGTCTTACGAGGGAGACGCGTGTGTATCACTCATTTTAGTGTTTTTTCCTCTTAAAATAGAATGTTCATTCCTTAATTGAGTGAATACTACAGCAGTTCCTAGGTGATGTGAGCACATGTGCGGGTGTTAAATAAATTGTAAATGGATGAGAACCTTGAAGAGTAACTGATGCTTTTTGAATATTCTCAAGTCCGCAAAGTGAACACGTCATCCAAGCTGTATAAGCCCATCCTGAACGTTCTGGCTTTGATTTTGCTAGAAAATGGGGCTTGTTTTTAAGCGCATGATAGTCCACTGGATACCTTTCCTGCTGGACCATCCGTATTCAACTTCGTTTTGCAGTGAATTTACCCGTTATATTTTCTGGACGTTTAACATTAGGGATGAAACGGAGAATCCGTGCCATTATGTGCAACAGTTTCCAGGAAGAATTGTATTTTGATGCTTGAATGCGACAAACCCATTCATTGATAGCTAAGACTTGTTCCTATATCTTTGGTGTCTCTGGTGATTGGTCACAAGAGGTTTGTTGTGGAGGCCATGTTTCAGGTTTCTGAGTTAGCCATGAAGGCTCATTCCACCATGGCATGGAACACTGTAATCTCTCGATCGAAATTCCAGCAAATCAGCTGGACTGTCAGTGGTAGGGCAGTGTCTCCAATGCGATGGCGTTAAAATTTCGCATACCAGTCGATGGCTAAGACTGTGGTATATTATTTAACTGATAGCCCTTCCATTTTCCGTATACCCTTTAATGTATTAGAATTGGAAGTTTTACTTGTTGCAACAGACCTGGCACCCGATAGTATACAAATATGATCATACTGTCGTCCTCGCAGCTAGTGGCAAAGTCGTCCATGGAAGTGATTTTATCTGAAAGCCCTGTTGCAACAGGATAAGTGTCCTTAAACTTTTTAGCCAATTCAAGCAACGTCGCAGATAGGAGAAATGGGCTGCATGTGAGACCAAATGGTAAATTACGACGCCATTTGTAGTTTGCCAAATTGCATCTTCTCTCTTCTAGACACGAAGCTAGAATGGACTTTTGATACATCCTGAAACGAATTGAAGTTGATAGTATTATAAGCGACAAATTTGGTCCTGTGTCATTAAGTGACGCTGAATCATTTTCCCGTGATGAAGCATCAGATCGATTCTCCATTTTGTAATTCCCAGTCTTTCCCTTGCCATGTCTGATGTGGAAGGTGGGCTACAATCATTCGAAGTACCCTGCATAATGATCCTTTCAACGTGCTCACTCTGAATATAAAGCAACATGTGAGTAATGCACCTTACGAAACTGAACGTTATTGGAAAATTTTCTTTGTAACGACGTAAAGCGTATTTCTGCGTTGCAACAATTTGAAAAAAGGATCATGTCTTTCTTCCTTAGCTATGAAACTGCCTTTCTGCCTTCCACCATGTGGAACGTATCATGAAAGTTCCGAAAGGCGGTGGTATGTTTCAGTGAGAGTGATCTTTCTTGTTGTTCTATTATCCCCATCAATTCTATTTCCAGAAGCGACGCATGTCCTTGTCTAAGCACGCAGAATCTTCGTTGAGGTGCAGATGACTAACAGTAACACGGCTAATAATAATACTCGATCTGTGGCCACTTATAATCCACGCAAATCTAGAAGGAAGAAAAACTGCCGAACAAGTAAGGTACATTGGTGAACCATCCTTTATTATTTTCCGACATTAGTCTGCACCTATAAGAACTGCAGCAGGGTACTGGTGCTCTTCGTTCTTAGGATCAGCAAATTTGCAGCTTATGGATGTCAATATCGTGAGGAACACCTAGAAGTGATGGATACGTGTTCCTACTTTCAAAGGTGGAGAATGTCATGGTATTTTTTGTACAAACTCCTGTCAGCTTGAAGTGAAGAAGCCTGCGATTTGTCGACGTGAAATGTGGTGACTCGAATCCTAAAACAGCTATGAGTAATGGGTGATGACTTGCAGTTGCAGCTGTTGACCAAATTCGTGCTCATGAAGCTACATTGGCTCCCAGCGTCGACTAAACAGCGAGTGCGTTTTCCCAGTCGGACCTGTGATCCAAACAGAGCCAGTTTGAAGATACGTGTAGAGAAGTTCTTGAACATCAATCTTTCCCACTAAGACTTGCCTTTCTTCATTGCAGATAGATACATGAGGGACTCTTTGCACCAAGAACAAGCTACTTTGTTTTTCTTGCTGCTTTATTTGATGCACAAGAAACATCGACTGGAGGATTTCATTTTGTCGATCCTATCCCTGATGTGCGATATCTTTGTACACTCTTGTGCCAGATGAAGATGTGAGTCACAAGACGCACAGTATTTCGACCGTTCTCTTTTCGTATTTCTGCCAGGTTTCTCGCCTTTTGTATTCACCAGCAAAGTCGCAGCTGTGTATGTGAATGTATCTAAAAGGCTACAACCTCTAATGTTGTGGGTAATGATCGCTCCTTGTACTTCATCGTTCAAAAATTACATACGCTTCGTGACGTGCCTTTCTGGAATCCTCTCTCTTCTAGCGTGAACATCTCAGCGTCTGACTATATCTTCCGTAAACGCACGCAGAGTTTTGGGTGCTAACATGCGGCTATAATTGTCTACATTTACCCCTAAGGCTCTCAAGGCTTGTATGCGTTTGTTACATTCGATATGCAGGGTGATTCAATAACTATTGCCCCCAACAATGATCCCGAAAGTATGATAGGAGCTGAGAAGTTTGTGGGACAAAGATTGCTTGCGACAAAGATTGTTGCTAGGTGGGGTCGCGTCAGAGATATGAAGGTCAACTTTGTGTTTTCAAATGTGACGCTATAGTTTGGTACATATTTTCTGATAGCGGCTATCGAGATGAATCCGATGAAGGTCAAAGAAGGTGACAACGGTTACATGAACGTCTATTTGCAGAAGGTGTTCGAAGTGATGACCATTAGTATCAGTGCAATGCTGCAATCTTCTTATCATAGATTGAGTGGTATTTCTTATCACATCGGCACTTATCGAAGCACATACTCGGACAATTTTCTCTCGCACATCTTCAGGTGTAGTTGGAACGCCATTGTAAACAATGTCTTTTACGAATCTCCACAAGAAAATATCCAGAGGCGTCAAGTCTGGTGAATAAGCCGTCCACGGCACATCTCCTCCGCGTCCAATCCAACGATCTGGGAATTGTCTCTGCAACTCATTTCTAGCCATCAACGAGAAATGTGTCGGACACCCATCGTATTGATACCGCATTCTGTTCCTTGCTTCTAAAGGTATTTCTTCAATAACAAACCTAATGTTTCTTACAGGAATGTGGTGTACCTCCTACCATTAAGACCTCCTTCGATGAAATAGGGGCCTATAATTCTGTCCTCCAGAATCCCACACCATACATTCATCGACAACGGTTTCTGGTGTGCAACTTGCCGCAGCCAACATAGATTTTCACTTGCACAATAACGCGTGTTATACAAATTAATATATCTATGGTTCGTGAATGTAGCCTCGTCAGTAAATGAAATTACATTAATAAATGTGTCATCCCTCTGAATCTCATGTTGAGCCCATACCGCGCGGAGTAGCCGGCCGGTGTTAGGCGTCCTTCACAGTTCCCGCGGCTCCCTCCGTCGGAGGTTCGAGTCCTCCCCCGGGCATGGGTTTGTGTGTTGTCCCCTTAGTGTAAGTTTGATTAAGTAGTGTGCAAGCTTATTGACCGATGACCTGAGCAGTTTGGTCCCATAAGATCTAACCACAAATTTCCAAATTTTTGAGCCCATCGGCAGAATTCGATGCAACACATACAATCCGTAACAGTTAATTCTTGGTGGAGACTGATATGGTAAGGAAAATATCTATGGCGATGCAGAACACGAACAACACTAATCTGGCTCATGCCAGATTCCCTTGCAATTTGACGCGAACTAACTCAAGGACCTCGAACCACAGTGGCAAGAGTATCAATTTCCGTTCCTCGTTAGTAACTTTCCTTTGCTGCGTTTGTTTCCGATGCGTTAAAGCTCCAGTTGTTCTCAATTTACCATACACATATTTAAATGTATGACGTGTAAGGTGAGTACGTTGAGGATATCTTTCAGCATATAAGTCTCTAGCTCTCACTAAATTTCATTGGCATTCTCAGTAAATGAGAAGCATATCGACTTGTTCTTTGAAGGAATACATCATTCACATTCGCTTGATACGACGATACTAGTCTTACCGTTCCTATCAGTGTTGTACTGCGAAACCGTCGAATGGTGTTTACATGTCAATGGCACGTTAGATAGATACGCCGTATCCGGCGAATATTTACTATTTACACAATATACGAGAGAGAATTGTTAGAGCGTGTGCTTCGATAACTGCCGAAGTGATAAGAAATACCACTCAATCCATGATAAGGAGATTGCAGCACTGCATTGATACCAATGGTCATCACTTCGAACACCTTCTGTAAATGGACGTTCATGCCACCTTTTCGACCTTTGTTGACCTTCAAAGAGCTTACTGTTGCACATCACTGGATTCGTTTCGATAGCCGCTTTCATAAGATAAGTTCCAAACTAGCATCTCATTAAAAAAATAAAAAAAAGTTGACCTTCCTACCTCTGACGCGACCCCACATAGCAACAAAAAACCAACGTCATATTGTGGCTCCTTTGTCCCATGCAACATTTGTCCCACAAACTTTTCAGCTACTATCATGCTTTCGTAGTTATTCTAGGTGGCAAGAGTTACTGACTCACCCCGTATGTAGCGCGTTCAGTGTTTCTATCGACGCGTGCGACCGGTTTGATAGATTCAGGGTAATCGAGATGAGCCTGAATTGTACGGTTTTTGTCTCGATAGCGAGATACTAATATACGTTTCATTTCCTAATACGAATCCGCATTGATGGGAATGCCTACAACCAAGTTCTTTGGCTCATCTTCTAAATATCCCCGAAGGAAAACATGATTATCTCTAGCAGAAATCGATGGATTCCTGTCGATGGATGACTGACACTGTTCCCTAAATCGAGACCACTTCTCTATTTCGCCTCAAAATAACTGAAATTTGATGATAGAAAATTTGACAGTATGTGTTACAGGAGTCAGAGATGTTGTCGCAGCTGAAGTTGGTGTCACATTTGTAATTGATGACGACAAACTAACCTTAGCTCTCTAGATGCCACCAAAACAGCCTTTCTAGTGACGTCTACATATTCCTCATACCAACTGACATCGGAATCATAGTGTGTGTTGGAAAGCAGGTACTGAATTGCATCGTGTTTACAATAGGTATGACCAGCTATCAGAGTCTAGTGGAGAGGAATCTCTAGTAGCTGTAGATCTGGGAAGTATGCAGCAGACCTCAATAGTTACGGTGGCTAGAACAGTTGCAAAGTTGAAGAGGAAGAAGAAGGTTCTGCTGTTAGGTAGTTCTCATGGCAGAGGTGTAGGCCAGCAGTTGCAAGAAGTCTTGGGGAGTGAGTACCAGGTCACCAGCATCGTGAAGCCTAATGCAGGATTGGCTCAGGTGACTGTTAACATAGGGGGGTTATGTAGGGATTTTACTAAAGAGGATCAGGTAGTGATTGTGGGTGGGGCTGGTAATAGTATTGATAGGGATGGGGAGTATGACATAGATGGTGACCTGGAAAAGATAGCCACTCAGACTGGCAACACGAATGTGCATTTCGTGGAACTGTTTCAGCGTCACAATCGGCCTCATCTTAATAGCCATAAGGCGTAATAACATGAGACTTGGGGGTGCGCTGATGACAGAAAGCATGGGTCACATTTCAGTGGTGTCGGTTGAGTCTATCAGCAGGACGGGTTTCACTAGACATGGCCTGCACCTCAACAGGTATGGGAAGGGGAGGTTAGCAAAGCTTATAGGTAACAGCATAGGTGGGGTCGGTGGGATCACTCATGGGAAAATTCCTGCAGTAGTGGGTGTTAGAGCTGCACCTTGTTTAGATTGAAGTCAGCTGATAGGTATTCCTGCTTAAGGGAAGTCTCTCTAACAAAGGAACCACTTTTGACAAAGCTTAGATATCCGAGTAATGAGGGAATTAGTATATTTCATCAAAATATACAAGGTATTAGAGATAAAGTTAGTGAACTGCTTTTTGATGTTGACTCTGAAATTATTGGTATATCTGAACACTTCTTAAATAAGGAGATAATTCAGAGGCTTCCTTTACCAGGATACAGGTTGGCTGGCAGCTTTTCGAGGAGCTCTTTGCGGTGTGGGGGAGTAGCCATGTATGTGAAAAACGGCATCCATTTGAGTCAATTGATGTTTCAAAGTACTGCACTGTAAAGGTGTTTGAATGTTGTGCAGGTGTGGTTAAATTTAATGGAGCTAAACTTCTAAATTTTGTTATTTATATATCCCCAGACTCCGATTTCAGAACATTTTTGCTAAAGCTAGAGGAGTTTCTTGGTTCAATTTATAGGAAATACAAAAAGTTAGTATATGTGATGACCTCAATATTAATTGTATAAGTGATTGTGCAAGGAAGAGGATGCTGGAAGACCTCCTTAGTTCATATAATCTTATGCAAACCGTATTCTTTCCAACGAGAGTGCAAGGGAACAGTAGAACAACCATAGACAACATTTTTGTTCATTCCTCATTACTAGAAGGGCATTCTGTTGGCAAAAAGGTGAATGGCCTTTCAGATCATGATGCACAAATTTTAACTCTGAAAGATTTTTGTGCTGCAACACGTGTTAAATATAGTCATCAGCTGTTTAGGAAAGCTGATCCAGTTGCTGTAGAGACCTTTGGAAACCTTATCAAGGAACAAGAGTGGCAAGATGTTTATAGCTCTGGTACAGTAGACGATAAATATAATGCTTTTCTCAAGACTTTTCTCGTGCTTTTTGAAAGTTGCTTTCCGTTAGAACGTTCAAAACAGGGTACTAGCACAAACAGGCAGCCTGGATGACTGACTAGAGGAATAAGAATATCTTGTAGAACAAAGTGGCAATTATATCAAAACGTTAGAAACAGTCAAAACCTAAATGCAGCAGCCCATTACAAACAGTATTGTAAGGTGCTTAAAGATGTTATTAGGAAGGCAAAAAGTATGTGGTATGCAGATAGAATAGCTAAGTCTCAGGATAAAATTAAAACCATATGGTCAGTCGTAAAGGAAGTAGCTGGTCTGCAGGGACAGGTCGAGGATATAGAATCAGTGCGTAGTGGGAATGTCCATGTTACTGATAAGTCGCATATATGTACAGTATTTAATAATCACTTTCTGAATATAGCAGGTGAACTAAATAGAAACCTAGTCCCAACAGGGAATCATATAGCGCTTTTAGAAAAAAGTATTCCGAGACTGTTACCTGAAATGCTCCTCCATGATACTGACAAGAGGGAGATTAAGTTAATAATTAGATCACTAAAGACCAAGAACTCTCATGGATATGATGGGATATCTAGCAGAATACTGAAGTATTGTTCTACGTATGTTAGCCCAGTACTTAGCCTTTAGGAGTGGTCGGTTTCCTGACCGATTAAAGTACTTGGTAGTGAAGCCACATTATAAAAAGGGAGACATTGATAATGTTGAGAATTTTAGACCTATTTCTATGCCATCGGTGTTTGCTAAAGTTATCGAGAAGGTTGTATATACAAGGTTATTGGAGCATTTAAATTCACATAATTTGCTGTCAAATGTTCAGTTTGGTTTTAGAAATGGTTTAACAACTGAAAATGCTATATTCTCTTTTATCTGTGAGGTTTTGGACGGATTAAACAAAAGGTTGCGAACGCTAGGTGTTTTCTTTGATTAAACGAAGGCTTTTGACTGTGTTGACCACAAAATATTACTGCAGAAGTTGGACCATTATGGAGTAAGGGGAGTAGCTTACAATTGGTTCGCCTCTTACTTTAAGAACAGAAAGCAGAAGGTAATTCTCCGCAATATTGAGAGTGGTAGTGATGTTCAGTCCCAATGGGGCACTGTTAAGTGGGGCGTTCCCCAAGGGTCGGTGCTGGGGCCACTGCTGTTTCTTATTTATATAAATGATATGCCTTCTAGTATTACAGGTGATTCAAAAATATTTCTGTTTGCTGATGACACCAGCTTGGTATTGAAGGATCTTGTGTGTAATATTGAAACAGTTTCAAATAATGTAGTTCATGAAATAAGTTCGTGCCTTGTGGAAAATAATTTGATGCTAAATCCCAGTAAGACTCACTTTTTACAGTTTCTAACTCACAATTCAACAAGAACCGATATTTTGATCAGACAGAATTGGCATATTATAAGCGAGACGGACCAGTTCAAGTTCTTAGGCGTTCGGATAGATAGTAAGCTGTTGTGGAAAGCCCATGTCCAGGATCTTGTTCAGAAACTAAATGCTGCTTTATTTACCATTAGAACAGTATCTGAAATAAGTGACACTTCAACACGAAAAGTAGGCTACTTCGCATATTATCATACGCTTATGTCGTATGGTATTATTTTCTGGGGTAATTCTTCTGATTCAAAAAGGGTATTTTTGGCTCAAAAACGAGCTGTTCGAGCTATATGTGGTGTAAGTTCGAGAACGTCTTGTCGACCCCTATTCAATAGTCTGGGAATTCTGACATTGCCCTCACAGTATATATTTTCTTTAATGTCGTTTGTTGTTAGCAATATAAGCCTATTCCCAAGAGTTAGCAGCTTTCACTCAGTTAATACTAGGCAGAGATCCAATCTGCATGTGGAATGCACTTTCTTGACTCTTGTGCAGAAGGGAGTGCAGTGTTCTGCTGCATCCATTTTCAATAAGCTACCACAAGAACTCAAAAATCTTAGCAGTAGCCCAATCTCTTTTACGTCTAAACTGAAGAGTTTCCTCATGGCTCACTCCTTCTATTCGGTCGAGGAGCTCCTGGAAGAGCTAAAAAATTAAGCAAATTCCAGTGTTACATTGTTAATTTACTTTATTTAAAGTTACGACTTGTCACCTGAATATGTTTTTTTATGTTTCATTTCATCTTTTTCTAATATCGTGTTATAATTTCATGTATTGACTCGTTCCATGACCATGGAGACGTCTCCTTAATTTGGTCCCACGGAACAATAAATAAATAAATTTTAAAAAAATTCTCTAACGATCTAACGTCTTTTGCAGTCACGTCCGAAAGTACTCAAAACCTCTGTCTTCCCGTGCACCTCTTTCATCAATTGCCGAAACCGAAACAGGTTACTGGTGTCCTTTCAGTCATTCGTTAGCTTCTAAAGCTGCGGAAACGTATTTCTATCTGTCTCCGTCATCGGACTTTGAACTGATGTCATACCAAACGCCCAAACAAAGTTGACACTCAGTGGGCTGGCTGACGGTAGCGGCTGTAAGTGGGAAATGCCTTTGCAGTGGCTCCAATCAGCCACCGCGCCGAGTGTCATCTTTGTTGCGCTCACGGTACACAAACAACCAAAGCATTTATACAAGAAACTGTAAATATTGCACTGTCTCAGATTGCCGTTACGGAGTAGCAGTCAAGGACTGTAGTGCAACAAACAATAGACATCGCTGTTTGCGCTGCAGTAAATAACGTTAAAACTGCCTCTACTCATTATCCCTGGGCGTAACATTCAGCCTTTCTTAATGAATACGAATTAATATGTGCGTCCATTAATATGAGCCTGCCAGGAAGAACGCATTAGCCAAATCCGGGTAATGAAATAACGCGATTACAGGCTGCCCTGCTATAGGTTTGTCTGTGCTCTTACTTCATTTGCCGACCGCTGTGGCTTAGCGGTTCTAGGAAATTGAGTCCGGAACCACGCTGCTGCTACGGTCGCAGGTTCGAATCCTGCCTCGGGCATGGATGTGTGTGATGTCCTTAGGTTAGGTTTAAGTAGTTCTAAGTCTAGGGGACTGATGGCCTCAGAGTCCCATAGTACTTAGAGCCATCTGAACCTTTTTTTTTCTTACTTCGTTTCGAGGACATCAACAAGCATATGTCGTTTCCTGCTTTTCTTTTCCGTCTAGCAGTTGGGTTCTTCACGACCAGTCACAGCATCCTGGGTTTCGAGACCATTAACGTATCGTACAGTAACTGACAGGACAACATAAACCATTCTTATAGCTTTATTTACGTTACTAGTCAGAGATATATAACATCAGGATTAATACACTACAGAGCCTTTATTTAACCCTCAACAGTAGTTATTCGGACTTATTCAAAAGCAGAAGAAAAAGCGCAGAACAGGAAATAGAAAATCACTGAGTAACGAAAACACGTTGAAAATTAGAAGACTTGTACGTCACGCTAATAGCGTGTAGCACCGAATACAACACTGATAATGTCCTCAGTTTGTCGAGGCAAATGTCGAAAAGTTTCATTACTAATGTCACATTCTGCTCAATCCACTCATCGATGACGAGATTCATAGGTCCCTTGTAGCTATAAAATAATGAGGATGCTGATCGGCAGATTCCACCTGCTGTTCTAAATAGTCCCAGAGATTTTCTATGGGTTGTAGAAATGACGTCAAGTACCACCACAAGCTGCCGTTTAATTTATTCCTTAATGTGCGACCGGTTTCGGTGAAAGTTATCCACCACCTTGGTGTTTATTTTGACGTACGTCTGTGTCAGTTCTTTAGCTACGTATTGCTTCTTGCATTTTATGCTTCAGTGACATTTTAATAACTTGTCACGATATCATAAAATTCAACAAGCCATGCCTAAATAAGGAACTGACACTGAAGCACGCTCAGCTCAACACCAAGGAGTTTGATAGTAGTCTTTTACCGAAACCGGGATGTATTAAATACAAAATTGAATAACAGCTTAGTGGGCTACATGATGTTATTTCTACAATGTATCATACCTATCGAACACAAGCATCAGGAAATATTATCTATTCGAGGTGCTAAAGGGTACTCAAGTATTCATCAAGCTAGTGACTTATGTGTGTAGAACTTCTGCCATCTTGAAAAGCGTATTTATCTTGATATGTTGGACGAAAAGAGCAATCACTGCTCACAGAGAATATTGAAATAAACGTCCTGAGTCATGTTCATGGTAACCGTCACGAGTGGGTTGAATTAGTTGTACAAAAACCACTCACAAAACATCACAGAACCACATCCGACCAGAACTAAACTTTTCACTAATCTTGTGTTGAAAGCCCCATTGGGTCGACGGTGCACGCGAAGCCTTATAACATTTGAATATACACAAAATAAGGACGTCGAACCACATTACACGGCCCAATCAGCTCCTACGTAGTTTGGTCCATTGATGCTGTGCAGATTTTTATGTTTCTGTGGACAATGGCCTCTTGTGAGGTACCTGACATCAAATGTCCATTGTATGCGTCCCCCTTAGCAAAGTTCGCGCGGAAACAGATTGAGATAGACATGCATTTATCAACAGCATCAATTCCTGTTGGATTTTAAACCGACTTCCACGGACAAGGAGTGAGATTCTTCTGCAATCTCGATTGTTTTTTATGGTCTCTTTTTCCACGCCGTCTCGCGTGGCTACGAGTAGCATGCTCTGCTTGCAAACACTTTTGATTCTCTTCCTGTCTAATTTCTACGTCACTGATTCCATGAAACAAACTTTCAAACACAAACACACACACACACACACACACACACACACACACACACACACACACACACACACACCACTCCACTGCTGCGACTTTATAATGGTCGCCCAATCGTTGATATTCCTATATTCGCACTATATCACTCCAATATACGAAGCTTGTTAGCATTTGATGTAGAGAATTGGGTTGGCGTCATTAAATTGTATTGTAGTAGTTGCTGCTGCCTGTAGCTCCTTTCACTTTTAGTCCAACAACTGGCATCTCAGGAAAATGTTGAGAATTTCTGAGCTTATCTCTAAGTCTAGAAGTGATGGCAGAAACAGGACTTCCTGTGTCTATTAACACTCTTCTTTCCAACTTGTCAATGTTTAACATATGAACAACCTAGCTCAACATTTTTATCTATTTCTGTATTTTCAAACAATTGATCACTTTCAAATTCTTTAGTTCCTAAGTCTAATGTCTCTTTCTACACTTAGACAGATCCCTCTCTGCTTGCAAAGCATTGACATTTAAATATAAACCATTATTTTCACCTGTTTCTCTTAACTCTGTGTTACCATCTAATAACTACTGTTTTCTCCCCATTTTTATGAATTCCACTACGGATTCTTAGCCACCATGTAGGATACAATGTTGCACTTACCTTTGCTAATTCTTTCCAAAAATCATCTTTGTTTGTACAGTTTCCATAGTTGTCCCACAAAACTTCTAAAAACTCTTCCCCTTTTTCTTGAAAACACACATTTACATTCCCTACCCTTATATTTTCTTTAATATTATTATTATTACCATTCTCATAGATTTGTGTTTCATATTTCCCAATAGGCAATAGCTTGTCATCAGATACAGATTCCCTAGCCTGTATTTCAATTAAAATAACCCCATTATTAGTCATATTTGTCACATCACTTACTTTTACCTCATCATCACTCTTCAATTCTACAAATACTTTTATTTCTTCCTCCACACTCTCAACAATAACATCGCTTGTCTTAGGATCATTATTTAAATATTCCTCTATTATCTCTTCCTCCTTCTCCACAACATCCCCATCTTCAGTCTCCCTTTTATGTTTCTGAATCTCAGCGACTGAGTCTTTGGCTCCATTAAACACCTCATCATCCTCCTTTTTATCAAATAAACCCTCCAAAATAGATTCTATCTGTGGTGTGTCTCACCCGTTATTAACACCAATATCTTTTTCAGCCCAACTATGGAAATCTGCAATACCTTCAACTTCTGGACTTTCACTAACTGCCTGTGCTTGAACACGGTTTTTATTAACTGTATCATTTTTACTCATAGTATCCCAAAAACTTTTATTAAATTCTAATTTATTCATTCTAACAACTGCAGTAGTTTCATGAAAGCTTCTCTTTACATTGTATCCTCTCCTTTTCTGGTTTCGATTATGTATTGTCCTGTCATAATATTGTCTACCCCAGAACTATGGGGCTGTCCACCGTTTCCGGGCTGGTTCTCTTGGTCTGTCTGTTTGTAGTTGTCGTTTTGTTCATTAATTTCAACAAATCCCCTTCTATCTTGTTCTCTTCCCCAATACCTATTTCTATCATTCCTGTTATCTCTCCTCCCATTCTCCCTCATGTGTATTGTTTCTGAAACCATTTTCATATCTCGTATCTCCCCTATTTGGAGCATTGTTTCTATAATTTTCAAAGTCTCTCTGTGGTGTGCGTACTGTAAGACCTTCGGTACACACACCATCAGATTATTTGACTTGTCGCTCTAACGAAGTAGGCGAGTGTCAGCAATATGTCTCGTTGTCTTATCGTGGCGTGTTTATCTCCTGCCATTAGGTCAGACGATAGAAATGCCACTTGCACGCTTAGAGTAGCAGATTGACGGTGACCAACTTTAAACAGAACTTGATTAACTTTCACACATATTTATTAAAATAATAAAAAGCATAGAAATTACTTAACTTGATTCTGGATGCTGTTTACAATTGACAATCTGAAGTTCCTTTGGTCTTGGTACGCTACTCTTATTCTCACATATCTCTGATACTTGACAAAGTGTCTATTCATTTATCATGGCTATGTACAGGAATATGGTAATCTTATTAGGCGCAGACTGAAACTTGACTATAGACTGGTACAGACTAATGCAGACTGACTAATCGGAGGTCTGTACACTCGTTACAACACCTCGAGCGTTCAGGTATCACTGCGCGAGTGTGATCCGCGAGGAGAAAAGATACTACGTTAGCAGCAATCTCATTGGCTGCGTTACATATTAATACGCGGATCAGCGGAAGCAGAATTTGGTCCGTCTTTATGGCAGCGCCATCTCGTAGAGCGGAGACGGACGAGCGCTGCGCCTGCGCTGTTGTTCTTAGTGGGGTGCGCTCTAGTGGGAAAGTTTTGTATGCGCTGACTACGTGGAACTATGTTCACAACACTCTCCTTTCTTATCTCAAGATTTTAAACATGGCTGCAGCAGCAACTGTTAAAATTCTTCGCAATAAAGGATGGCAGCCAAAAACAGTTGCAGGATAGAATTTTTTTATTAAAATTCTTGACCAAGGTTTCGGGACATATAAATATACCTTCATCAGAAGTAAAACTTCTAAAATTACATCATGCACTGGAGAATAATAAAACAATTATGTCAAAAGGCGTCGTCAGTAATTAAAATATCATCTCCATTTGTACAACATGTGTAATGGGCACAGGATCAAAGCGAACAGTTTACATTTAAATGTTTTACAGTAGAGACACATAGGTTCAGTCCACGATGCTGCCCACATCATCCCTAATCTGTCGAGCTGATTTTCTTTCATCCAGCCGACTACTTACAAGTTGTTCTATCCTCCAACCTTCTTGTTTTTCGAAGACGATCAGATCTTAGGGGTTGGTTACTATTCCTTCCTGTTTTTGCTGTCGACTCCACACACTTATTATGTGTTGTGATATGCCATAATCTCTAACAACTCTAGACTGCGACTTCCTCTTTTTCAAAGCATGAAAAGCAGCTTTTCTCATATCAACAGAGTATTCCTTGTATTTTTACGTGCTTCTGGTTGCTCTAAAAATAAACAAACATTATCTGAATGCCTAATTAGTGACAGTTAACGACAGTAGTACCACCAAAGCAAATTACAAAATATTTTTGAGCTAAAGGAATATATACCTAGATTGCATGAGCTTCTTTGGTTACTAGATATTAATCACAGCGGCGTGAAGCGTTTGATGGAGTGAAAGTTACGTGTATTGCTCTGTCGTGACTACATGCAAACAGTACAAACAATATTACACCGCTACTGCAAAATACTTTTGAGCATTACTATATGGGAATAACAGAACAAAGAGCGTTAATAGCTAATAAGATTATTTGCATTTATTATATTGGTCCGGAAAATGTGTTTGACAGAATGGGCTGGAATATCCTCCGCAGAACTTTAAAGGGGTTGGTATGGACAAGGTATATGAGGAAACTCTAAACACAGAAAGTGGTAATGTAGATTGACGATGAGTAAATAAATAAGACTGGTGTTCGAGGATGTGATAGAAAGGATTCTTATCTGCCATCACCGCTTATCAATATCGCTGAGAAACTAACTGACAAGGTATTAATAAATGCAAGAGACGCAATAATTGGACGAGTAAGGATAAACACGTTTAAGTATGTAGATTATCAAAAAGTTTTAGCTGAGTAAGAGCAGGAACTATTATGTTTGACGGAGAAGGTCGTCGAAACGGGAAAAAGAATATGGAATGAAGATGTATATAAGAAAACCCACAATGATGAGAATCAGCAAACATGAAGTTTCTGCCGAAATGGCATTGGAAGGAAAGGCTTTTAGGTACATAGCAAGTGCAGTGACATAAAGCTGAACATGTGCGGAGAAAATAAGAAGTGAGTTAGCTTCTGAGAAGGTGAATGCTTTGTTGATAGCAAAAAGAATTTAGATAGAATTAAGAGATTCGGGAAGTGTTTTATCTGAAGCGTAAATTGTGTGGCAACGGAGAAAACAACAAAACGAGAAAAACAATTAATAGTTATGGAAAGTGGTAGTGGAGACAATTACTGCAGTGAATACCACATTAAGGACGAGCGCCCACAGTGGAGAGTGGAGAGAGTCAAATTGATGTCTCTCGTAAGCAAGATGTAAGAATAAGAGTAGAATGTTGCTGGCATGCACAGCATGAGGTTAGGAAAAGAGAGTAGTTGTTTTCAAATAATTTTCCATGCCTATTTACTTTCCTAAAAGTGATTTCAGGACAGTATCGCTACAGCCTGCAAATTTACTAGTATACAAATTTCCCACGTGTAATCTTTACTTCAGTATGCTTCTAAGATCTGAAAGGTAACCAGATACTGAAAACTTGATATCTGTTCATTTCACAGCGTAATAATGTATTACCCTCGCTCTACTAGTTACTGGTTCGCATCTATATTGAGCATCTGAATGTAACTATTTGAGAGTAACAACGCAAAGCTTCAGGCTTCAGTTATTAACAAGCCAAGAGCTTTGTGTTCATGTTGTTGCTGTTGTTGTGGTCTTCAGTCCTGAGGCTCGTTTGATGCAGCTCTCCATGCTACTCTGTCCTGTGCAAGCCTCTTCATCTCCCAGTACCTACTGCAACCTACATCCTTCTGAATCTGCTTAGTGTATTCATCTCTTGGTCTCCCTCTACGATTTTTACCCTCCACGCTGCCCTCCAATACTAAATTGGTGATCCCTTGATGCCTCAGAACATGTCCTACCAACCGATCCCTTCTTCTGGTCAAGTTGTGCCACAAACTAATCTTCTCCCCAATCCTATTCAATACTTAGTCATTAGTTATGTGGTATACCCATCTAATGTTCAGCATTCTTCTGTAGTACCACATTTCGAAAGCTTCTATTCTCTTCTTGTCCAAACTATTTATCGTCCATGTTTCACTTCCATACATGGCTACACTCCATACGAATACTTTCATAACTGACTTCCTGACACTTAAATCTATACTCGATGTTAACAAATTTCTCTTCTTCAGAAACGATTTCCTTGCCATTGCCAGTCTACATTTTATATCCTCTCTACTTCGACCATCATCAGTTATTTTGCTCCCCAAATAGCAAAACTCCTTTACTACTTTAAGTGTCTCATTTCCTAATCTAATTCCCTCAGCATCACCCAACTTAATTCGACTACATTCCATTATCTTCGTTTTGCTTTTGTTGATGTTCATCTTATATCCTCCTTTCAAGACACTGTCCATTCCATTCAACTGCTCTTCCAAGTCCTTTGCTGTCTCTGACAGAATTACAATGTCATCGGCGAACCTCAAAGTTTTTATTTCTTCTCCATGGATTTTAATACCTACTCCGAATTTTTTCTTTTGTTTCCTTTACTGCTTGCTCAATATACAGATTGAATAACATCGGGGAGAGACTACAACCCTGTCTTACTCCCTTCCCAACCACAGCTTCCCTTTCATGTCCCTCGACTCTTATAACTGCCATCTGGATTCTGTACAAATTGTAAATAGCCTGCCACTCCCTGTATTTTGCCCCTGCCACCTTTAGAGTTTGAAAGAGAGTATTCCAGTCAACATTCTCAAAAGCTTTCTCTAAGTCTACAAATGCTGGAAATGTAGATTTGCCTTTCCCTAATCTTTCTTCTAAGATAAGTCCTAAGGTCAGTATTGCCTCACGTGTTCCAGTGTTTCTACGGAATCCCAACTGATCTTCCCCGAGGTCAGCTTCTACTAGTTTTTCCATTCGTCTGTAAAGAATTCGTGATAGTATTTTGCAGCTGTGGCTTATTAAACTGATTGTTCGGTAATTTTCACATCTGTCAACACCTGCTTTCTTTGGGATTGGAATTATTATATTCTTCTTGAAGTCTGAGGGTATTTCGCCTGTTTCATACATCTTGCTCACCAGATGGTAGAGTTTTGTCAGGACTGGCTCTCCCAAGGCCGTCAGTAGTTCCAATGGAATGTTGTCTACTCCCGGGGCCTTGTTTCATGTCTTTCAGAGCTCTGTCAAACTCTTCACGCAGTATCGTATCTTCCATTTCATCTTCATCTACGTCCTGTTCCATTTCAATAATATTGTTCTCAAGTACATCGCCCTTGTATAGACCCTCTATATACTCCTTCCACCTTTCTGCTTTCCCTTCTTTGCTTAGAACTGGGTTTCCATCTGAGCTCTTGATATTCATACAAGTGGTTCTCTTCTCTCCAAAGGTCTCTTTAATTTTCCTGTAGGCAGTATCTATCTTACCCCTAGTGAGATAAGTCTCTACATCCTTACATTTGTCCGCTAGCCATCCCTAATTGGCCATTTTCCACTTCCTGTCGATCTCATTTTTGAGACGTTTGTATTCCTTTTTGCCTGCTTCATTTACTGCATTTGTATGTTTTCTCCTTTCATCAATTAAATTCAATATTTCTTCTGTTACCCAAGGTTTTCTACTAGGCCTCGTCTTTTTACCTACTTGATCCTCTGCTGCCTTCACTACTTCATCCCTCAAAGCTACCCATTCTTCTTCTACTGTATTTCTTTCCTCCATTCCTGTCAATTGTTCCCTTATGCTCTCCCTGAAGCTCTGTGCAATCTCTGGTTCTTTCAGTTTATCCAGGTCCCATCTCCTTAAATTCCCACCTTTTTGCAGTTTCTTCAGTTTTAATCTACAGGTCATAACCAATAGATTGTGGTCAAAGTCCACATCTGCCCCTGGAAATGTCTTACAATTTAAAACTTGGTTCCTAAATCTGTCTTACCATTATATAATCTATCTGATACCTTTTAGTATCTCCAGGATTCTTCCATGTATACAACTTTCTTTCATGGTTCTTAAACCAAGTGTTAGCTATGATTATGTTGTGCTCTGTGCAAAATTCTACCAGGCGGCTTCCTCTTTCATTTCTTAGCCCCAATCCATATTCACCTACTACGTTTCCTTCTCTCCCTTTTCCTACACTCGAATTCCAGTCACCCATGACTATTAAATTTTCATCTCCCTTCACTATCTGAATAATTTCTTTTATTTCATCATACATTTCTTCAATTTCTTCGTCATCTGCAGAGCTAGTTGGCATATAAACTTGTACTACTGTAGTAGGTGTGGGCTTCGTATCTATCTTGGCCACAATAATGCGTTCACTATGCTGTTTGTAGTAGCTTAACCGCATTCCTATTTTCCTATTCATTATTAAACCTACTCCTGCATTACCCCTATTTGATTTTGTGTTTATAACCCTGTAGTCACCTGACCAGAAGTCTTGTTCCTCTTGCCACCGAACTTCACTGATTCCCACTATATCTAACTTTAACCTATCCATTTCCCTTTTTAAATTTTCTAACATACCTGCCCGATTGAGGGATCTGACATTCCACGCTCCGATCCGTAGAACGCCAGTTTTCTTTCTCCTGATAACGACATCCTCTTGAGTAGTCCCCGCCCGGAGATCCGAATGGGGGACTATTTTACCTCTGGAATGTGTTCATATTGAGCTATAATTGCGAATATGTGGTGATTTTGTATTTACTGACAAACAATCAATGGGTGATGTGAATTTAACAAAATTTGCCTTTGCAATAGTATATAAGCCACAATTGCGATAATTATGATCGAACAAAATAATAATCTGAGCGGCCAGTGACCGGCTGTCTCAGCATTCTGGGATTCCAGTTGCCGCCTGTGACACCAGCAGAACAAACCGTTACATATTTAGCTTTTTCTTGGTTACTTGGTTTACTTACTTGCTTCGTTTAATTGGTTTAATTCTTGTATTTCTTAAGTGTTTTGTATTTAAGAGGTGTAACCTCGCGTTTCATTAACTGTAAACTGTAAATTCGCGCAGTCTGTAGCAAAGTTGCCATTTCTTTCGAAAGGCCAGCTGCACTGCTAAGCAAGGCGTCAGCCTCCGTTGGTGACACATCAGGACGGTAGCTAGTTACATATTAATCTCTCTGTGTGCGCCTTTGTATTTAATTCTCAAGTCAGTAGTATTAGGATGCACAGGATCTGTGTATGCTGTGTGCAGAGGCAGGAGGAGCTGTCTGCAGTGCACCAATAGCTGAAGACGCCTTTGGCCAGTATCAACTGTCTTCCGGACGTTGTTTGGGAACCTAACGAAGGCGAACGACCTGGGGCATAGGTGCTGAAGACTGATGGCCTCACTTGTAGGCATAAGTAGAACTCAAATTTGCAGCAACGGTCCCAGAATTCATCAGATTCTTTGGACTGGAGCCGAGTGGTGGATCCCATCCAAAGGCCGCGTTGATTGTGTGATGGTGTAGGCTGCAGATTTCTGTACCTGCGCTATGGAGTAGAGAAAAGTAGAACTTCCATCATAGATCAGGAGTGAATTACAAATAATCTGAATAAAGGTAAAAGATTGTGTCTGGCTTGTAAGTGTACTTTTGCAGTCATAGGTGCTGGCGACGTACCGAGTACAGCATAGCTCCACAAGGAGGAGCTGCCTTATGAGCTGATGGTACGCAGCCAGAGCACATTGACACAGATACCCTAGCAGCTCTGGCAGGTCGTGGGTGAACCAGTGAAGTGGCTGGAGGACGCCACAAGGACAGAGTCTGAATAAGCAGCGCACTTCTAGAAATGTGAGTCGCCTTCATGGGACCAGCTGTGTTACTAGCAAGGGCTATGGATTATAGGAATATAATTAATGATTTGTTGGTAGTAGTTGGAGAGATCAAGCACAGTTACATCAGAGGATGGCCAGACTAGAAGTAATCATTGATGTATTGTTAACAGCAGTTTCCAAGCGAGGTAGCCAGGCGGATTCAGGCTTTCAAGTGGAGGCCATGACTTTGTAATCAGAGATTTACTCCAAACTTTGTACACCTTTAGTAGGCCATTAAAAAGACATAACGTTCAAGCGTCTATTATGTGGCATACCTATCTGTGAGTAGGTGATGGACATTGGAGGTCATGGCAATCAAGTTTGTAGTGTTTTAACTTTGTAAGACGAACGTATCTGTGGCCACGGTTCGTCTACCGCTTAAGCTCAATTTTTAATTTGTAGTATCGGGTCCGCAGCTCGTGGTCGTGCGGTAGCGTTCTCCTTCCCGCGCCCGGCTTCCCGGGTTCGATTCCCGGCGGGGTCACGGATTTTCTCTACCTCGTGATGACTGGGTGTTGTGTGATGTCCTTAGGTTAGTTAGGTTTAAGTAGTTCTACGTTCTAGGGGACTGATGACCATAGATGTTAAGTCCCATAGTGCTCAGAGCCATTTTTTTGTAGTATCGGAAGAAAGAGATATTACAACATGCCAACGAGGTGAATTTTCCCTTAGAAGCTCTGAACATTCCCTATAAATGCTAGAAAACGGCATTCATTCGATGCAGTAGACCCCGTTTTAATTTATGGTTTCCTTGTCTGTATGACAAATACCATCCTGTAACGTGTGGTGTCGAGAACACACCCGATGAGTAATTGTACGTTACTCATGTGGTGTGGCAGATTGTGACTTACTATATTACTGAATAACGTTGTTAGCATCATTATTTATTGAGGTTTGACTTGGGCTTTCCAAGCCTGTACCTCGTCCTTGAAAATTTAATTAAAAATAGTTGTTGTTGTTGTGGTCTTCAGTCCTGAGACTGGTTTGATGCAGCTCTCCATGCTACTCTATCCTGTGCAAGCTTCTTTATCTCGCAGTGCCTACTGCAACCTACATCCTTCTGAATCTGCTTAGTGTGTTCATCTCTTGGTCTCCACCTACTACTTTTTACCCTCCACGCTGCCCTCCAATGCTAAATTTGTGATCCCTTGATGCCTCAAAACATGTCCTACCAACCGATCCCTTCTTCTAGTCAAGTTGTGCCACAAACTTCTCTTCACCCCAATCCTATTCAATACCTCCTCATTAGTTACGTGATCTACCCACCTTATCTTCAGCATTCTTCTGTAGCGCCACATTTCGAAAGCTTCTATTCTCTTCTTTTCCAAACTAGTTATCGTCCATGTTTCACTTCCATACATGGCTACACTCCATACAAATACTTTCAGAAACGACTTCCTGACACTTAAATCTATACTCGACGTTAACAAATTTCTCTTCTTCAGAAACGATTTCCTTGCCATTGCCAGTCTACATTTTATATCCTCCCTACTTCGACCATCATCAGTTATTTTACTCCCTAAATAGCAAAACTCCTTTACTACTTTAAGTGTCTCATTTCATAATCTAATTCCCTCAGCATCACCCGATTTAATTTGACTATATTCCATTACCCTCGTTTTGCTTTTGTTGATGTTCATCTTATATCCTCCTTTCAAGACACTGTCCATTCCGTTCAACTGCTCTTCCAAGTCCTTTGCTGTCTCTGACAGAATTACAATGCCATCGGCGAACCTCAAAGTTTTTACTTCTTCTCCATGAATTTTAATACCTACTCCGAGTTTTTCTTTTGTTTCCTTTACTGCTTGCTCAATATATAGATTGAATAACATCGGGGAGAGGCTACAACCCTGTCTCACTCCTTTCCCAACCACTGCTTCCCTTTCATGCCCCTCGACTCTTATAACTGCCATCCGGTTTCTGTACAAATTGTAAATAGCCTGTCGCTCCCTGTATTTTACCCCTGCCACCTTCAGAATTTGAAAGAGAGTATTCCAGTTAACATTGTCAAAAGCTTTCTCTAAGTCTACTAATGCTAGAAACGTAGGTCTGCCTTTTCTTAATCTTTCTCCTAAGATAAGTCGTAAGGTTAGTATTGCCTCACGTGTTCCAACATTTCTACGGAATCCAAACTGATCTTCCCCGAGGTCCGCTTCTACCAGTTTTTCCATTCGTCTGCAAAGAATTCGCGTTAGTATTTTGCAGCTGTGACTTATTAAACTGATAGTTCGGTAATTTTCACATCTGTCAACACCTGCTTTCTTTGGGATTGGCATTATTATATTCTTCTTGAAGTCTGAGGGTATTTCGCCTGTCTCATACATCTTGCTCACCAGATGGTAGAGTTTTGTGATGACTGGCTCTCCGAAGGCCATCAGTAGATCTAATGGAATGTCGTCTACTCCCGGGGCCTTGTTTCGACTCAGGTCTTTCAGTGCTCTGTCAAACTCTTCACGCAGTATCTTATCTCCCATTTCGTCTTCATCTACATCCTCTTCCATTTCCATAATATTGTCCTTAAGCACATCGCCCTTGTATAAACCCTCTATATACTCCTTCCACCTTTCTGCCTTCCCTTCCTTGCTTAGAACTGGGTTGCCATCTGAGTTCTTGATATTCATACAAGTGGTTCTCTTCTCTCCAAAGGTCTCTTTAATTTTCCTGTAGGCAGTATCTATCTTACCCCTAGTGAGACAAGCCTCTACATCCTTACATTTGTCCTCCAGCCATCCCCGCTTAGCCATTTTGCACTTCCTGTCGATCTCATTTTTGAGACGTTTGTATTCCTTTTTGCCTGCTTCATTTACTGCATTTTTATATTTTCTCCTTTTATCAATTAAATTCAATATTTCTTCTGTTACCCAAGGATTTCTATTAGCCCTCGTCTTTTTACCTACTTGATCGTCTGCTGCCTTCACTATTTCATCCCTCAAATCTACCAATTCTTCTTCTACTGTATTTCTTTCGCCCATTCTTGTCAATTGTTCCCTTATGCTCTCCCTGAAACTCTCTACAACCTCTGGTTCTTTCAGTTTATCCAGGTCCCATCTCCTTAAATTCCCACCTTTTTGCAGTTTCTTCACTTTCAATCTGCAGTCCATAACCAATAGATTGTGGTCAGAATCCACATCTGCCCCTGGAAATGTCTTACAATTTAAAACCTGGTTCCTAAATCTCTGTCTTACCATTATATAATCTATATGATACATCTTAGTATCTCCAGGATTCTTCCAGGTATACAACCTTCTTTTATGATTCTTGAACCAAGTGTTAGCTATGATTAAGTCATGCTCTGCGCAAAATTCTACAAGGCGGCTTCCTCTTTCATTTCTTCCCCCCAATCCATATTCACCTACTACGTTTCCTTCTCTCCCTTTTCCTACAGACGAATTCCAGTCACCCATGACTATTAAATTTTCGTCTCCCTTCACTACCTGAATAATTTCTTTTATCTCGTCATACATTTCATCTATTTCTTCATCATCTGCAGAGCTAGTTGGCATATAAACTTGTACTACTGTAGTAGGCATGGGCTTTGTGTCTATCTTGGCCACAATAATGCGTTCACTATGCTGTTTGTAGTAGCTAACGCGCACTCCTATTTTCTTATTCATTATTAAACCTACTCCTGCATTACCCCTATTTGATTTTGTATTTATAACCCTGTAATCACCTGACCAAAAGTCTTGTTCCTCCTGCCACCGAACTTCACTAATTCCCACTATATCTAACTTTAACCTATCCATTTCCCTTTTTAAATTTTCTAACCTACCTGCCCGATTAAGGGATCTGACATTCCACGCTCCGATCCGTAGAACACCAGTTCTCTTTCTCCTGATAACGACGTCCTCTTGAGTAGTCCCCGCCCGGAGATCCGAATGGGGGACTATTTTACCTCCGGAATATTTTACCCAAGAGGACGCCATTATCATTTAATCATACAGTAAAGCTGCATTTCCTCGGGAAAAATTACGGCTTGCTTTCAGCCGTTCGCAGTACCAGCACAGCAAGGCCGTTTTGGTTAATGTTACAAGGCCAGATCAGTCAATCATCCAGACTGTTGCCCCTGCAACTACTGAAAAGGCTGCTGCCCCTCTTCAGGAACCACATGTTTGTCTGGCCTCTCAACAGATACCCCTCCGTTGTGGTTGCACCTACGGTACGGACATCTGTATCGCTGAGGCACGCAAGCGTCCCCACCAACGGCAAGGTCCATGGTTCAATAGTAAATAGTCAAATAACATGAAATTCACTGTAACTTCATGAAAATGCTCGTGGGTTTTTTCAGTATATCACCTCTCAAACGTCAAATAAATTAAATAATGTGACCAGTGATGAAAAGATATACATTAACGTTAGCAGTATTCAAACCGTCGCTTTGGCTATGCCTCTCTTGCAAAGTGCGAACCCTAAAGACAATTATGACTTTCTACTACCAGCCCCTTCGCACGGTTATATCAGTTACGTAATAGACTCGTAAAACTTCTGTCATGATTTTCTTTGAATTGCCAGAGTAGTACACCTTACCACTTACAGAGTATGTTGTTTCAGTGACCTATTAACGGTGTACAAAGTTTGAAGTAAATCCGTGATTTCAAAATCGTGGCCTCCTCTTTGTAGTATTGAAAGACGAGGGATGTAAAAGGGTAAGATTGAACTGCCAGATAGGTAGAGTAAATCGTGAAAAACGCAGTTTTCTAGAATTATGCACCCATCATGTTCAGTAACAAGAGTTCTTGATAGATTCAGTATCACAAACTGCGAGGTGTTTGTACACTATGGTATTACTGACGGAACCGAAGAAGTGTTTGCGTTCTGGATGTTTTGCGGCTGACGTATCCTCAAGACAGAGGTAGATTGGTAATCTGGACAGCAAGGGCCGTAACTGAGGGGGCATATTTTCACCCATTGTTATGTAAGAGAATAGTTCCTGCGTAGGCAAGTTGGAAATTGATAGATTTATAAACAAGCAGTTTGCAGATCATGTTGGCAGCGTTTGCACAGCCGCACGCACATTTTGTGTTCCGGCAATTGAAGCTGAGACAGTCAGAAATATCACTGAAGGCATTAAACAAGTTGATGGTTTGCAGGTGATGTTCGCCCAGCCCTCTTGTACAGTCAAGCATTTAGAAGAACAAGCATATCAAATGGAAGGTTTAAATTCTGGAGTGCGGAACCTAAGCAAGTCTGAAAGAGGAAAGAGTGTTGCGAGAGGGTAGTATAAACGTAACGGTTGTTTCCTCTGTTAGACAGTGGGACATATTCGGAGAGATTGCTCACATCACAGGAGGAGTTGCGTAGCAACAATTGACGGTGTCCTACGGGAACAGTGAAGCATTCCAATTCTGTCACTGTCCCTGTAGGGATTAAGGCTACGTTTTGCGCATCTGCGGCACAATGCATCGTTTTTCTGCTGTGAAATTAATAATGAATCAATATGTGGGCTAATGGACACCAGTAGCTCAGTGAAGGTAGTAACTGATGTATGGTTTTGTCCACACAAGGCGTTGTGTGAGGGGTCGAATTTGAATTTGCACGACACCCCGAATGTGACGGACAATTCTAGTACTTTCCAGATGTTACGGTAGGTTACTGTTGAGTGACTGATGTATGGTTTTGTCCACAGAAGGCGTTACGTGGAAAATCAAGTTCATGGTGTCAGAGAGACTGTCTACTGAACTGATTCGGGGGTAGGATATCACTAAGAGAAGTGTATTGATCCTGAATTTGGTTCAAGATATTTTATTTTCTAGTTTTGCAAAAAAAGGACATTTTCGTTTTTCCTTCTTGTTGCTGCACCGGTAGCGGTGGTACAACAATGTGAAGGCAGAGGTGATGCAGTACAATTAGATCACCTCCCACTGAGAGCAAAAAGCTAGTACAGCAGCTGTAAAACGAATTGTTATACTGGTTAGAGTTGACTAATCTAATTTAGTGCCATATCTATTTAACTAATAATGTGCCCGTAAGGAGGCCGCCAAACATCTGTCGGCTCCACGCATGAAGGAAATGAAAGGTCCAGAGGGAGAGATGTTGCAGCAAGAAGTTGTTTACCCTTACAAATCACCTTGTTCAGCTCCCATGTTTCTGTGCGCGAACTGTCTGGTAAATCGAGACCATTAGTTGATTACAGAGAACGTAATAAGAAATAGGTCTTCTTCTCCACTCCATCGATTCGTACTACAGAACAAAACAACAAGTGATCTAAGCCATCAGAGATATTTGTACAGAATAAATGAAGCAGAAGAATGAAAGAAAAACAAAAAAATTTCCTTCATAATAATTAGTAGAATCTTCGCAATACACTAAATAGCCGGAACATTATGACCACCTAACTAATAGCCGGTACGTCCACCTTTGGCGCGAGTAACGGCGGCGACGCGTCGTGGGATGGAAGTAATGAGGCCCTGGTAGATCGTTGGAGAGGGTTGGCTCCACATCTTCAAACACAAGTCACCTAATTCCCGCAAATTCCGCATAACGAGGCGATGAGCTTTGACGCCATATTCAATCACGTCCCAGATGTGTTCAATTGGATTCAGATCTGGCGATTTTGGGGGCCAGAACATTAATTGGAACTCGCCACTGTGCTCCTCGATCCACTCCATCACACCCCTGGCCTTGTTTCATGGTGCGTTATCTTCTTGAAAAATGCCTCTGCCGTCGGGAAACATGATCGTCGCGAAGAGGTGTACGTTGTCTTCAAACAATGTACGATGCTACTTGGTGCCTTACAAGAGGCCCACTGGACCCTTGGGTGCCAACGTGAATGTTACCCAGGCCAAAATGGAGCTGCCGATAGCTTGTCTCCGCCCTGCAGTAGAAGCTGTTCCCCGGGAAGACGACCGTTTCGCGCCCTCCCATCGGAACGATGGAGAAGGTATCGGGATTTATCACACCATGCAATGCTCTGCCACTGCGCCAACGTGCAGTGCCGATTGTCAAGCCCCCATTGCAACCGTAACTGCCGATGTGGTGTTATCATTGGTACATATGTAGGTCGTCGGTTGCGGTGATTCTTCGTTAAGAGTGTTCGGTGCACTATGTGCTCAGACACACTTGTACTCTATCCAGCACTAAATTCTGATGTTAGTTCCGTCACAGTTCTCTACCTGTCCTATTTCACCAGTCTGCCCATCATAAGGCGTCCGACATCCATTACGAAGAGTGGTCGTACAACCCCCCGACTTCTGGACGTGATTGCATCTTGGTTTCGCCACGACACGTGTTGAAGACAATCACCACAGCACTCCACGAATGTCTGACAAGTCGTGCAGTTTCCGACATGCTCGACCCGAGCTTCCGGGCATTCATAATCTGCTTCCACTCGTTCAAACTAAGATAAATCGCCCACCTTCCCCATTCTAAACACAGACACCATTGATACTACATGCACTGTGCATGTGTCTGACCAACAGTCACTCTTCCCCAGGTGACGCTGGTATGGCCTGGGCAGACACATGTTGGTAGTAGGTCGGTGGTCATAGTGTTCTGGCTGATCGGTGCATGCTACTGCAGGACTACGAACTTGAGGCATTAGCAGTTATGTTTGAATTTGTTGTTGTTGTGGTCTTCAGTCCTGAGACTGGTTTGATGCAGCTCTCCATGCTACTCTATCCTATGCAAGGTTCTTCATCTCCCAGTACCTACTGCAACCTACATCCTTCTGAATCTGCTTGGTGTATTCATCTCTTAGTCTCCCTCTACGATTCTTACCCTCCACGCTGCCCTCCAATACTAAATTTGTGACCCCTTGATGCCTCAGAACATGTCCTACCAACCGATCCCTTCTTCTAGTCAAGTTGTGCCACAAAATCCTCTTCTCCCCGATTCTACTCAGTATCTCCTCATTACTTATGTGATCTACCCATCTAATCTTCAGCATTCTTCTGTAGCACCACATTTAGAAAGCGTCTATTCTTTTCTGTCTAAACTATTTATCGTCCATCTTTCACTTCCATACGTGGCCACACTCCATACAAATACTTTCAGAAACGACTTCCTGATACTTAATTCTATACTCGATGTTAATAAATTTCTCTTCTTCAGAAACGCTTTCCTTGCCATTGACAGTCTACATGTTATCTCCTCTCTATTTCGACCATCATCAGTTATTTTGCTCCCCAAATAGCAAAACTCCTTTACTACTTTAAGTGTCTCATTTCCTAATTTAATTCCCTCAGCATTCCCTATTTAATTCGACTACATTCCATTACCCTTGTTTTGCTTTTGTTGATGTTCATCTTATACCGTCCTTTTAAGACGCTGTCCATTCCGTTCAACTGCTCTTCCAAGTCATTTGCTGTGTCTGACGGAATTACAATGTCATCGGCGAACCTCAAAATTTTTATTTCTTCTCCATGGATTTTAACACCTACTCCAGACTTTTCTTTTGTTTCCTTTACTGCTTGCTCAATATACAGATTGAATAGCATCGGGGAGAGGCTACAACCCTGTCTCACTCCCTTCCCAACCACTGTCATCTGCTTTCTGTACAAATTGTAAATAGTCTTTTGCTCCCTGAATGTTACCCCTGCCACCTTCAGAATTTGAAAGAGAGTATTCCAGTCAAGATTGTAAAAAGCTTTCTCTAAGTCTACAAATGCTAGAAACGTAGGTTTGCCTTTCCTTAATCTTTCTTCTAAGATAAGTCGTAGGGTCAGTATTGCCTCACGTGTTCCAACATTTCTACGGAATCCAAGCCGATCTTCCCCGAGGTCTCCTTCTACCAGTTTTTCCATTCGTCTGTAAGGAATTCGCGTTAGTATTTTGCAGCCGCGACTTATTAAACTGATACTTCGGTAATTTACGCATCTGTCCACACCTGCTTTCTTTGGGATTGGAATTATTATATTCTACTTGAAGTCTGAGCGTATTTCGCGTGTCTCATAGATCTTGCTCACCAGATGGTAGAGTTTTGTCAGGACTGGCTCACCCAAGGCTGTCTAGTTCTAATGGAATGTTGTCTACTCCCGGGCCTTATTTCGACTTTGGTCTTTCAGTGCTCTGTCAAACTCTTCACGCATTATCATATCTCCCATTTCATCTTCATTCTCTTCCATTTCCATAATATTGTCCTCAAGAACATCGCCCCTGTATAGACCCTCTATATACTCCTTCCACCTTTCTGCTTTCCCTTCTTTGCTTAGAATTGGGTTTCCATCTGAGCTCTTGATATTCATGCAAGTGGTTCTCTTTCCTCCAAAGGTCTCTTTAATTTTCCTCTAGGCTGTATCTATCTAACCCCTCGTGAGATAAGCCTCTACTTCCTTACATTTGTCCACTAGCCATCCCTGCTTAGCCATTTTGCACTTCCTGTCGATCTCATTCTTGAGGCGTTTGTATTCCTTTTTGCCTGCTTCATTTACTGCACTTTTGTATTTTCTCCTTTCATCATTTAAATGCAGTATCTCTTCTGTTACCTAAGGATTTCTACTAGGCCTCGTCTTTTTACCTGCTTGATCCTCTGCTGCCTTCAATATTTCATCCCTGAAAGCTACCCATTCTTCTTCTACTCTACTTCTTTCCCCCATTCCTGTCAATTGTTCCCTTATGCTCTCCCTGAAACTCTGTACAACCTCTGGTTCTTTCAGTTTATACAAGTCCCATCTCCTTAAAGTCCCACCTTTTTGCAGTTTCCTCAGTTTTAATCTACAGTTCATAGCCAATAGATTGTGGTCAGAGTCCACATCTGCCCCTGGAAATGTCTTACAATTTAAAACCTGATTCCTAAATCTCTGTCTTACCATTATATAATCTATCTGAAACCTATGTTTGAACTTAAGATGATATTTTATTTTATTTTGAAGGCTGCTAGTTTCAGCATTTCACTGTGCTATCTTCAGGCCCCATATGCATCTCTCCAAATAAACGACAATGTCCTATAGAGCTATAAATTTCTGGCTATCGTGAATTCAGTCGGTACTCTAGTGCTTCATTCGAGACTTGAATTTCATTGACATTGACAGTTACTTAACCAGACGATGTCCCCTCCTCATGATGAACCAACAGAGATAAAAAAATTCAGGTTCTGTTTAGAACACAGGCCCTTCCTGTGACTATACTGAGAATATGGCTCCGAGTTGGGTGACGGTGCAATCAAGGTGCACGGGCTGCATCGCCAGGTGGGCTACGCGAATTCCGGCTCTTCAGTTTGAAGTAAGGCCTGTAGTGGGGACGAACTGTGTCAGTGTGGACTGGTTCAGCAAATGTTTCAAGGTAATTCTGAGATTAGTGAACCAGATGAGGACTGCAATATACAGGGAGTTAATCATTTTTGGGGAATTTTCCTGCCTTTTTCTTAGGACATTTCCAAGTATAAGGAAGGAGAGAGTCCTTGAGCGCAATTAAAAATGAAATACGAAAAAGGGGAAGTGTCTGTATTCTGTAAAGAATCGTATTTTTAGCTGTAATACTTGAGGTAGTGTACGAAAGCTGTACCTATGTCATTCGCCTGTTACCACAAGTCTTCTCAAACTACGTCCCAAGATCTGCTAAGCGTTCGCATGGGAGGTTGTGGGTGGAAATGCTAGGACTACGGCCCAAGTACGCAAGACCTGTTCTATAACATACCTCCACAGGATACTAAGCATGGTACGCTGGCTTCTAAATGTGTAGAACGTCCGACGGAGAAGATATTTATCGAATTTTCAGGTCCATTTTCCATATAACTGGAAGGAAATAAGTAGGCTCTGGTATGCGTGAACGCCTTCTTGACGTTGTCTTGATTGTTTCTCTGTAGATCAGCAATAACACAATTTGTGATAGACTTACTGAAGAACATTTTCGGCAATTTTCGTCCTTGCCCAGCGTTAGTTTCTGCTAATGCCGCTGCATTTGCCTGCAAACTCTTCAGGAGGTTCGATATTGAGATTGGAATGAGACATTCTGTTACTACATTGCATTATCCGCAGTTCGAGGAGAGACTGAACCATAACTTAAAGGCAGGCTTAATGGTTATCACCACTTCTACCACTTTAAGTGGGACGAAACTCTGGAATGACTTGTTAGTACAGCTAGGCACGAGATCCATAAGAATACCCTGACGACATTAATGGTAGCAAGTAAAACTCATTCTCTATTCACTAAGTCGTGGTTGATCAATAATTTGTTATCCATCAAGATATCCCATAAAGAAATAATAGAAGACAGCGTTGTGCCCTGAAAAATATATTTGTTACTCGCGAGCAAGGAATTCAGACTTACAACAAGGGGAGAGACCTAAATCCCTCTAGAGTGCAAGATTTGGTATGCGTTGGGAATTTCGGCAAGCTGAATGGGGATAAGCTGACAAGAGAGGTCCACTCGTGGAGAACTCAACTTTGAGGCGACATAATTGTTGCAAAAACGAAGGATTTTTCTACAACTAAGAGGTGCATGGCACATACCTCTCTGTTTAATCCAGCTTCCACTGCTGATCATTTTATTATATGAATGGTTCTGGATGATGCCACAGGTTATTTATTGGATTTATTATATTAGAGTCGTGGTACTGGTTTTTTTTTTTTTTTACTGCCAGTGGATGAGGTAGAAGTTTCAGGGGGGTGGGATTGTGCCGTGTTGAACAGCACACACACCTTTCTGATAGTCAGAGAGCCATGCATGGTGGCGTTTCGTATTAGTGCCATGAAAGAATGGGGCAGACGTGCATCTAAATGCTACGAGCACCGCTGGGGCCGAGGTGGAGTGGTGACAGATGAGTGGAAGTCAGTTGTTGCTTTCCAAGCTCGAACACGAAGGAGCTGGGACATCTCTATGGTCAGCTGACGGTGTGGCCGCTGTGTGGATGCTGATAATGCAGTAGAGTCAATGGTGTCTTTCCCTGTCCCAGAAGATGGCAATTCCAGCGAAAGAGGAGAAAGTGGCTTCTGCATTTCAAGAGTTGCAGTACTTGCGAGCTTTAGTAGGCGACAGCTGCATCATTGTTAAGTTATCCATTATAGTGTACAGTGCAGAGTACAAACAATTAATTGAGTGCATTGATTAATTAGAAATATTATCCACAGAATGCCCAATACGATGCTTACGGTGCCGGCCGAGGTCCCCAGGCGGTTCTAGGCGCTTCAGTCTGGAACCGCGCGACCACTGCGGTCGCAGATTCGAATCCTGCCTTGGGCATGGATGTGTTTAATGTCCTTAGGTTAAGTTAGGTTTAAGTAGTTCTAAGTTCTAGGGGACTGATGAACACAGCAGTTAAGTCCCATAGTGCTCGGAGCCATTTTTTTCGATGCTTACGGTTGTTATGTGCTGGCACACTAGGCGTGGGAATATTTTCTATAATGTGAGAGTCATTTTGATTTTGTTAATTTCACCTCACGACCAAGACTGATTTCTATATTTTACTGTAAAAGAACGTGATCTGTATTTATTGCACTGTGAAGGTGGCTGATTTTGTTTACGCCCTTCGTACAAACACAGTTACCTCGTTATTTTACTCTGTGAGAGTGATTCATTTACTTATTTTACAGAATAAAGGATAGTACTGACTTGTGTGAGTAGATAGTCCTGTAGACAACAGTATCTCGTCCTAGTGACTAGATGGGCATGGGGGTAGTCATAGGCCAATATTCAGTCGCTTGCTATGTGGGTGATCTTAATCAAATCAGAGAATTATCGTAGTGTCCTATGGTTGATTGCAGAAGCTATATTTATAATCTTTTCCTGTCTGAGCCTATGGACCACATAATGTAATTTTGTTGTTGTCCCCAAAGTTTGTGTCTTGGGTCAAAGTTGATTTTAACTCCGATTCATTGAATTCTGTTTCATTTTGTTAAAGACAGTTTGGTTGTTATTCTCTTGTTGGCCTTGGTTTCAAGAATTATAATAGACTTCATGTTGAGTTCTCTTTAATTGTGATTTTTCTTCCCACGCCTGCACTATCTCATCGCTGACCCCACTCTACCAAAATCCTATGCTACACTATTTTCTTTATACATAGGGTGTTTCACTAAATGTGTTTGCCTCTGTAAGTTACGAAGTAATAGGCGACGGAAATATTTATTGCGGTAGCTCACCATAAGAAACGTTGCATTGTCTGCGCAGCTATGAACATAGTTTATTGTGTTATTGTCCAAAGAGTTACAACAAAAAGATACAATTTTTTAAATTGAACAACAGTTGTTTCTGTCATGCATTGGAATCAGTAACACCAGCTGTCTGTACATCAACTTAAACTACATTCGTATCACTTTTAGTTTGGGAGCTACAACCCTTCAAAGTTTCAGGGGCAGATACCGCACGAGCTGCGCGTAACGTAAGTGGACAACACTCCATTAGAGCTACTGATAGCCTTGGGAAAGCCAACTATGACAAAACTCTTCCATCCGGTGAGCAAGAAGTGTGAGGCAGGTGAAATACCTCAGACTTCAAGAAGAATATAATAGTCCAATTCCAAAGAAAGCAGGTGCTGACAAGTGTGAAAATTATCGAACTACCAGTTTAATAAGTCGCCGTTGCAAAATACTAACACGAATCTTTTACAGAAGTATGGAAAAACTCGTAGAAGTCGACCTCGGGAAAGATCAGTTTGGATCCTGGAGAAAAGAAGGAACAAGCGAGGCAGTACTGACCCCACGGCTTCTCATAGAACATAGGCTAAGGAAAGGCAAACCTACGTTTATAGCATTTGTGGACTTACAGAAAGCCTTTGACAGTGTTGACCGGAATACTCTCTCTCAAATTCTAAATGTGTCAGGGGCAAAATACAGGGAGCGAAAGGCTATTTAAAGTTTGTACAGAGCCAGATGTCAGTTGTAAGAGTCGAGGGCATGACAGGGAAACAGTGACTGACGAGGGAGTGAGACAGGGTTGCAGCCTCTCACTGATGTTATTCAATAAGTACCGGGTGATCAAAAAGTCAGTATAAATTTGAAAACTTAATAAACCACGGAATAATGTAGATAGAGAGGTAAAAATTGACACACATGCTTGGAATGAGATGGTGTTTTATTAGAACCACCCCATATTGCTAGACGCGTGAAAGATCTCTTGCGCGCGTCGTTTGGTGATGATCGTGTGCTCAGCCGCCACTTTCGTCATGCTTGGCCTCCCAGGTCCCCAGACCTCAGTCCGTGCGGTTATTGGCTTTGGGGTTACCCGAAGTCGCAAGTGTATCTCAACCGACCGACATCTCTAGGGATGCTGAAAGACAACATCCGACGCCAATGCCTCACCATAACTCCGGACATGCTTTACAGTGCTGTTCACAACATTATTACTCGACTACAGCTATTGTTGAGGAATGATGGTGGACATATTGAGCATTTCCTGTAAAGAACATCATCTTTGCTTTGTCTTACTTTGTTATGCTAATTATTGCTTTTCTAATCAGATAAAGCGCCATCTGTCGGACATTTTTCGGTTTTAATAAAACCACATGTCATTCTAAGCATGTGTGTCAATTTGTACCCCTCTATCTACATTATTCTGTGATTTATTCAGTTTTCAAATTTATACTGACTTTTTGATCACCCTGTATATGGAAGTAATAAAAGAAACAAATGAAAAATTTGGATTGGGAATTATAGTCCAGGGAGAAAAATAAAAACTTTGAGGTCTGAAGATGACATTGCAGTTTTGTCAGAGACACCAAAGCACTTGGAAGAGCAGTTGAACGGAATGGACAGTATCTTGAAAGGAGGATATAAGACGAACATTACCAAAAGCACAAAGTGGATATTGGAATGAAGTCGAATTAGATCGGGTGATGCTGAGTGAAATAGATTAGGAAATGAGAGAATTAAAGTATGAAATGAGTTTTGCTATTTGGGAAGCAAAACAACTGATAATGGTCGAAGTAGGGAGGTTATAAAACGAAGACTGCCAATGTCAAGAAAAGCGTTTCTGAAGAAGAGACATTTGTTAACATCGAGTATGGATTGAAGTGCCAGGAGGTCTTTCTGAAAGTATTTGTATGAAGTGTAGCCATGTATGGCAGTGAAACATGGCCGATAAACAATAGAAGCTTTTGAAATATGGTGCTACAGAATAATGCTGAGGATTAGATGGGCAAATCATGTAACTAATGAGGAGGTACTGAATAGAATTGGGAAGAAGAGAAATTTGTGGTACAACCAGACCGAAAAAAGGAATAAGTTGATAGAACACATCCTGTGGCATCAAGCCATCACCAATTTAGTACTGGAGGGAAGGATGTGGGGTAAAAATCGTGGAGGGAGAGCAAGAGCTGAATGTAGTAAGCAGATTCAGAGGGATTGCAGTAGTTACGCGGAGATGAAAAGGCTGGCGCAGGATAGAAGAGCATGGAGAGCTGCATTAAACCAGTCTCAGGACTGAAGACTACAGCACCAGTAACAACAACATCATATAACAGGAACACGAAGAGTCTTCACACCCATCCCTATTGCATGCCTGAGGTTAATTTTACCTATATCGATGACTTTCAACCCAAGGTAAGAAGCGGCACCTTCTCAACGAAGAAATTCTCCGTCCAGTCACACACATGACCGTAATTTCGTTAGTAAGCGTTGGTTTAGTAGAGAGTCAATTGCCATTCGTAAACAAATAAATATTGCATGTACCTGACTGCCTCTCACGACACTCTGTGAAAAAAATTGCGATTTTGGGTTCGCACGACCGATGTTTTCGTAATGCTCGCTGGTTGTCATGGAGGAGACTATTATGTTGTACTTACCTCATTACGTCTGTGCTCTGCTGCGACTTCGATAAAGATGGAACCAAAACACTAACATTTCTATTGTTGACACAAAGAAGAGACGTCAGCCCCGCGAGAAATGATCTTCGTGGTAAAGTGTAACCGGAACACTGAAATATACTTTAAGATTTCGAAACAGTGGACGTTTCAAAGCTTTCCCCTGGGAATAGTTCACTTTTTATATGTGTTTCTTTAGTTGGGAATGTAGATTCATGTCTTATTATATGACTGGAGTAGATTGTTTTCACATAAATTAACATACAGCTATCTTTATGACGGCAGCAGTTTCCTTACATCATAAGAATTCCACGCTATGACGTATCACAATTTATCACTAGTTGAAAAAGCTATCATCAGAATCATGACCATTTGGGTGACATACCAAGTGCGCAGATCACTGCAAAAAGGATTAAGGTATTTTCTATTGTTGAGTACATTTTTCACGGTACTCAGTTCCTTATCTCGGAAATTAGCTTCTGCAATGTTGTGCCGGAAAGTAATGTCTCTGCATTTTTATGTGAAAGCTCTTGAAGCTTTTTTACGAAACGAACGTCTTTAACATTCTACATCTTCATTCTTCACCTCTATATAATTATTTCCCAAAATAGTCATCTTAGCAACGACAATATTTCTCCCAAAGAGAGTGCAATTTGTTGATATCGTCACTGTAGAACATTTGACTTTGTTGATGGAGTCACAAACCTCGCTTCTGCTTGCACTGCTTCATCACCATCAAAGTGAAGTCCTCGAAGGGGTTCTCTAAGTTTTGGAAACAGACGGAAATTGTATGTCGCTAACTCGGCACTCTGTATATGACAGTGAACCCAGAGCGTCGAACTGTTACTCATGTCGCAGCGATCTGTCATTGTCATGTTAAAGGAGACGGTCCTGCATGTGTAGACGAGCTTTTCGAATTCTAAACTCGATTACGGGACGCTGTTTTTCGCTTTCCGACGTAGTTACGTTGGGTACTGCCATGTTGCACGCTACTTTTCGGGTCACTCTAACGGCAGAGGGCTACAAATATGTAGACACGAAGAATAAATACGTGTAATGTTAATAACTTTTTTATTTAGAAAGCTTTGAGGTTTCAAATAAAAAAATTCGGAGGCGCTACTTCTCAGCATGCTCTCTTACATGGGTTTTTAATAGTCTATTCTCAAACTACTGGCCACTCTATTATTTCCTGTCGCATTATACTGTCTTTGCTAACTCTTCAATTCAAGACCAGGGTGAACACAGTTCCAGCGTTCTTGATTGTCTTCCTCGCAGAGTTCCCCTGTTTACTCTCAGAATCGCATTTCTGAACTTTCCTGCCCCTAAATACGCAACTCCAGTCGGTACAGACCTCCTGAATGATTCATTTCTCACTGCTGTCAACATCCCCAATATACTCTCCCCTACATCTCATTCATGCCATTGTTCTTACTTCTCCCTTGTCTTCTGAACTGATGTGAATTCCCTCTCGTCGCTATTTTCAGTTACTGCAGTTGTCAGATTAATGCACAGTAGTGTCTGATTTGAACAAAATTATAATTATTGCTCGTCACTCAGTCAATTTTCTCGGTTATTTATATATTTATGGACAACACATTACGTCATTCTCATGATTAAAGTAAGAATTCAAGCAGCTCTAGAAAATTATTTACTCGTACTTTCAAAGCATGGTACAGAAATCTCTTGGACTATGCCCCTTTCACTCAGTATGTGTCGTTCTTTCTCTTTCGACAGTGTTAAGCGACAGGCAGAGAAACGTAAGTGTTATAAGACAGGCAGAGTAACCTATGTCGAAAACTTATTTATGTTGTTATTTATATTGCTCTGTTTATTATGAAGGACTTTGTTTCAGTTTTCTGACTGACTAAATCTGTGTCGAACCGGGATTCAAATTCTGAGCCGTAGTTTTGGAAAGCTATTGCCTCATTTACTAGGTTATCTAAGCGCCACTCTCAATTCCCTCCCTCCTCACAGCTTCAATTCTCCTACTACATACAGCAAGCAGCTGCGCGAGCTCCAAAGTATGTCTTCTAATGAATGCTTGCTTCTCCACATGTAGCGATTAAAATGAAATTGCGTACAATGCACAGACCGAATTCCAAGACTTTAGCGGTAAACAGCCAAAGAATTTGTAACAGAGTCTGTGAATTTACCGCCTTCCAGCGCTCAAATTATAGTTGGTATCGAGAACTGGATGAAATACAAAGTAAAAATCTCTGATATGTCTAACTAGGCATGTAATGTATGTATAACAGACAGTTTAGACCTCATAAGATGGGGAGTGTTCATTGAAATCGATAAAAATATCTTGTCCGTTGAGCCTGACTGCTAAAATTTACTCCAGCCCATTGTGGTGCAATAGTACAGCGATCTCGTATTGTAATCAAAAACGACGAGTTGAACCCAGGTAGGGCACCATCAGATTATACCGAACTACGATGAAAACTGGACATAATATACTATACTCAAAAGTGAAAACCAAAACCGTAATTATATGAGACGTAAAGTGTAGGAAAGCATGTATAAAATATTTCGTAATTACTGCTAAAAAGCATTCGTTAATATGCCTGAAATACCCTTTAAACGTACGTGAAGAACACCGCAGAAGACGGTATGAAAACCAACAAGAATATAGGCCGACAGTCGCTGGGTTTATTGTAAGTGGTACGGACAGACAGTCTTGCGCAGCAGTTATGCACACATTCTTCGAAAAGTTTTGACCTGATCTTACCGACAGTATCAGTATAGACAAGCCCGCCCAGTTAGCTGTGCGGTCTAACGGACTGCCTTCCGGGCGGGAAAGCATGCCGGTTCCTGTCATGAATCCGCCCGGCGGATTGGTGTCGAGGTCCGGTGCACCGGCCAGTCTGTGGATGGTTTTCAAAGCGGTTTTCCATCTGCGTCGGCGAATCCGGGCTGGTTCCCCTTATTCCGCCTCAGTTACACTATGTCGGTGATTGCTGCGCAAACATTGTCTCCACATACGCGTACACCATAATTGCATTGTATTGTATTGTATTGAACTGGGGACCTAGAAACGACGGAGAGGCTTCGTCTCTGCTTCAGTGGTTCACAACCCCACAACAGGCTACAGCAGTCCACTCACCCCACCGCCGCCCCACGCCGAACCACACCATAATTACTCTACCACACAAACATTTGGGGTTCCACTTATCTGGTGCGAGACGTTCCCGGGGGGTCCAGTGGGGGGCCGAACCACACAATAACCCTGGGTTCGGTGTGGGGCGGCGGAGGAGTGAGTGGACTGCTGCAGCCTGTTGTGAACCACTGAGGGCTACGGCGGGGATGAAGCCTCTCCGTCGTTTCTAGGTCCCCAGTTCAATACAATACAACACAATCAGTGCAGACAAAGCGATTAGTAATCATGATGCTGTCATTGTGACACTGGATATTGAAGTTAATACAACCATCAAGAGGGCTAGAGGAGCTCTTATACTAGAAAGAGCAGATATAACTCATACAATGAACAAATATCATTTAGTTCAAATATGATGGATTTAGTGGAATTACGGGCAATGTTTAAAGTGATTGTAAATCGCGCTCTGAAGAAATCTGTACCGAATAAACGGTTTAAGGACAGCGTAAACCAACCGTTGTTTATTAACAAAAATCGGAACGTGCAGCGGAAACGGTTCCGAAAAGAACGTAGAAATGTAGGTAGTAAAATGTACTATAAATTCGTATGTCTATAAAAGATTGATTGGCGAAGATAACAACGATTTCCACTGTCATACATTTGCAGAGAACCTTCCGAGAACATGACAAAATTATGGGCTTATACAAAATCTCTATGCACTTCGGAAACTTCTATTCAGTCAGTAATCGACCTACCTGGTGTGCCAATAGAATAGAGAATAGAAACATAGGTTTCATTTAACCAATGTTTTAATTTCTGTATTTGAAAGAAATTTCGCACAGGAAGAGCGGACAAATGTCTTACCATCGCACTGTCTCTTGCATGTAGTACACTCCTGGAAATGGAAAAAAGAACACATTGACACCGGTGTGTCAGACCCACCATACTTGCTCCGGACACTGCGAGAGGGCTGTACAAGCAATGATCACACGCACGGCACAGCGGACACACCAGGAACCGCGGTGTTGGCCATCGAATGGCGCTAGCTGCGCAGCATTTGTGCACCGCCGCCGTCAGTGTCAGCCAGTTTGCCGTGGCATACGGAGCTCCATCGCAGTCTTTAACACTGGTAGCATGCCGCGACAGCGTGGACGTGAACCGTATGTGCAGTTGACGGACTTTGAGCGAGGGCGTATAGTGGGCATGCGGGAGGCCGGGTGGACGTACCGCCGAATTGCTCAACACGTGGGGCGTGAGGTCTCCACAGTACATCGATGTTGTCGCCAGTGGTCGGCGGAAGGTGCACGTGCCCGTCGACCTGGGACCGGACCGCAGCGACGCACGGATGCACGCCAAGACCGTAGGATCCTACGCAGTGCCGTAGGGGACCGCACCGCCACTTCCCAGCAAATTAGGGACACTGTTGCTCCTGGGGTATCGGCGAGGACCATTCGCAACCGTCTCCATGAAGCTGGGCTACGGTCCCGCACACCGTTAGGCCGTCTTCCGCTCACGCCCCAACATCGTGCAGCCCGCCTCCAGTGGTGTCGCGACAGGCGTGAATGGAGGGACGAATGGAGACGTGTCGTCTTCAGCGATGAGAGTCGCTTCTGCCTTGGTACCAATGATTGTCGTATGCGTGTTTGGCGCCGTGCAGGTCAGCGCCACAATCAGGACTGCATACGACCGAGGCAAACAGGGCCAACACCTGGCATCATGGTGTGGGGAGCGATCTCCTACACTGGCCGTACACCACTGGTGATCGTCGAGGGGACACTGAATAGTGCACGGTACATCCAAACCGTCATCGAACCCATCGTTCTACCATTCCTAGACCGCCAAGGGAACTTGCTGTTCCAACAGGACAATGCACGTCCGCATGTATCCCGTGCCACCCAACGTGCTCTAGAAGGTGTAAGTCAACTACCCTGGCCAGCAAGATCTCCGGATCTGTCCCCCATTGAGCATGTTTGGGACTGGATGAAGCGTCGTCTCACGCGGTCTGCACGTCCAGCACGAACGCTGGTCCAACTGAGGCGCCAGGTGGAAATGGCATGGCAAGCCGTTCCACAGGACTACATCCAGCATCTCTACGATCGTCTCCATGGGAGAATAGCAGCCTGCATTGCTGCGAAAGGTGGATATACACTGTACTAGTGCCGACATTGTGCATGCTCTGTTGCTTGTGGCTATGTGCCTGTGGTTCTGTCAGTGTGATCATGTGATGTATCTGACCCCAGGAATGTGTCAATAAAGTTTCCCCTTCCTGGGACAATGAATTCACGGTGTTCTTATTTCAATTTCCAGGAGTGTATATAGAAACAGCCATTCCTGACATTGAGAAGCAACTGAAAGGGTTGAAAACTAACAAGTCACCGAGTTCGAATGAAATCCCAATTTGGTTTTACAGAGAGTACCGAAATAATACTAATTAACGAAACCTTTAATTGCCGGCCGTTGTAGCCGAGCGGTTCTAGGCGTTTAAGTCTGGAACCACGCTGCCGCTACGTCGCATGTTCGAATCCTGCCTCGGGCATGGATGTGTGTGATGTCCTTGGGTTAGTTAGGTTTGAGTAGTTCTAAGTTGTAGGAGACCGATGACCTCAGATGTTAAGTCCCATAGTGCTCAGAGCCATATGAACCATTTTTTGAAACCTTTAATTCCATGAGTAGGACTAATAAACCGCCAGACGCTTACCAGTCACTGTTTATTTAAACGTATTCACAAAGCTTGTCAAACGTTGCACCTCATGAGGTGGATTTGTATGTCTTAACACGACGAGTGTGTGCTGTGTTATGACTTTGGGGTAAACTGCGGCACTATCTAGTGAAGAAACAGAAACACTATCTCGCAACATGTATCTGTGAAGGTCTTTAGCCCAAAACTAACCTTAAATGTAAACATGAAAATAAAACAACAAAAACAGAATACCTGCACCGTTGTCAGTCTCCTTTCTCTATAGTAATACATCACTTGTAAACTGCCACACTTTGTAAACAAAGATGGTGTCTGGATACTAATAGGTGCAAAGAGCAACGAGCTGACAAATGCCATGAGATACCTCCTAACTTTGTGTTGGACGTCCTACCGCTCGGCATACTGCAGTAGACTAGGAAAGCAGTCAACACGTCGTCTGAAGTTACCCGCAGAGATACTGAGCCTTGCAGCCTCTCTACCCATTCATAATTGCGACTTAAGTTTTGATCTGTTCCAACGTGCTCTGAACATTTGATAGTCAATCAGTAGAGAACGAACTCTGACTGTGAAAACCTTCCTTTCGTTTTTCCAAGTACTGGGTGATCAAAAAGTCAGTATAAATTTAAAAACGTAATAAACCACGGAATAATGTAGATAGAAAGGTAAAAATTGGCACACATGCTTGGAATGAGATGGGGTTTTATTAGAACAAAAAAAAAGTTCACAAAATGTCTGACAGATGGCGCTGGACAGCAAAACGTCAGTGACTGCGCATGACAATCGTGCATAAAAGCAGCTGTAAGAGAGAGAGAATTTCCCTCCGTCGGTGTGCCCCAAGGCTCCGTCCTCTCCCCCCTTCTGTACCTTTTGTACACGGCGGACATGCCGCCGCCGTCACCCCCCCGTCTACTTTCTCCAGTTTGCCGATGTCACCGCCTTCCTTGCCCTTGCCCCCACCCTGCAGCGCTCCCAACACCTTCTCCAATCCCATCTTGACCAGTTCACCGCTTGGTGCAACCAGTGGTTGCTCAAGGTCAATCCCTCCAAAACCCAGGCGATCATTGTAGGCAAAACCACCCCTTCCTTCCGCCTCCTCGATTTCTATCTAACCATCTATGGCCATCCTATCGCCCTCATCCCCACACTTAAGTACCTTGGCGTCACCCTCGACCGTCGCCTCTCCTGGACCCAACATCTCCAGACAATCCAAGCCAAGGCACGCTCCCGACTCAGTCTCCTCAAGCTCCTCTCCGGCCGTACGTGGGGTCTGGACCCCTCCACCATCCTCCACACCTATAAATCCCTCATCCGCCCTGTCCTTTGTTACGCCCATCCGGCCTGGTTCTCCCCCCCCCCCTACCTTTTACAAATCCCTTCAGATCCTTGAACGCCATGCTCTCTGCCTCGCCTATCGCATCCATCTCCCCTCCACACGCGGATCCTGTATGACCTCATTCCGTTCCCCCACCTCCTCCTTTTCCTTGAAAGGATACGGATCCTCTACACCACCCATAAACTCGATCCTCCTCACCCACTTGTCTCACCCATCCTCTCCCACCCCTGCCTGCTGCCGTGCCTGTATTCCCATGTCCCACCCGGTCTCCATCTCTCCACCCTCCTTACCCTCTCCCAAGGTGGCTTCCGCCAGCTCCCCCTCCCTGATGATGCACTCCTCCCCTCCATCTACCCCTCCTATCAACTTTGATCCTCCCCTCCCACATCCTGTGTCTTTCCCTTCAGGCACCCTCCCTCCCTTCTCTCTCCTTCCCCCCCTTCCTCCACCCCTCTTCCCCTGGGCCTCCCCACCCCTTCCTCCCTCCCCCCTATCTCCCCTGCCCGTGGCATCTCTGCTCTTCCCGCTCCCTCTCTCACCGCCCCTCCTCCTCTCTTGGCAGATCCCCGGACTCGTACACGCATAGTGAACATTCACGCGCTGGAGATCAACGTCTCGTGTTTCTGTGTGTGCCGTCGTTTGTGTTTAAGTGGTTCAGTGCTATTTGTTTTGTGCACCTACGTTCGCGTGTGACAATTTTCGTCTATGTGTGTGTCCAAGTGTCTAAACAAATTTTATCTTGGACTCTACGCCCGTGAACGGCACCATGTACTTTAAAAAGTGTTTGTCTCCGTTTATATGTCCACCGTATTTTTTCTCTGATTGTCTTCATTTGTAACTTTTGTGTTTCTCTATGGCCAAAGAGCGGCGTAGTATGCTGCTGCTGGCCTGCCTGTAAGCGGGTTTAAAAATAACAATAAAGAAAAAAAAAGAGAGAGAGAATCAGATGCGATAGCAGTCGCAGCATGTTGACGTTACCTCAAAAGTGAAGCTGTATTATCAGAATGGGGAATGTGCTAGTTCAGCGCCACGATCCTATCACCATAGGAAGGGGATTCGAACAGGTAAAGGTCCGTTGACAAATGCCGCTGTGGCGAGAATGATTTCGAAGTTCGAAGCCATGGGTTGTTTGGACGATAGACCCCGTAGCGGCCGACCGAGCACAAGGCGTGATGCTGCTGAGACAGTTCTGGAAGAAATGGAGACTGTAGCGGGATCGTCTATGCACGGAGAAGTCAGCGCTCGTGCAGGCGCACGTCGCACCGGCATTCCATACACTACTGTTTGGTTGGCACTGAGGCGTACCCTCCGATACTATCCGTACAAAATCCATCGGCATCATGAACTGTTACCTGGCGATTTAGTGAGGCGGAGGGCATTTGCGGTGTGGGCGATTCAAAAGATGGCGGAAGATGACGATTGGTTGAGTAACGTGTTGTGGACCGACGAACCTCATTTCATGCTCCGAGGGTCTGTCAACGCCCACAACTGCAAAATTTGGGCTACCGAAAATCCTATAACTGTCGTGGAAACTCCATCGCACGACGAGAAAGTCACGGTATGGGTTGGATTTACCACATCTACCGTTATCGGGCCTTTTTTCTGCGAGGAAATGCGTGATTCTGGTTTTGTAAATGCTACCGTGACGTGTGAGAGGTACGTTCGATATGTTAAAGATTCACATCATCCCCAGCCTGGCTGATAAACACCTGCTGGAACGTACGATGTTCATACAGGATGGCGCTCCACCCCATATTACTAGACGCGTGAAAGATCTCTTGCGCGCGTCGTTTGATGGTGATCGTGTGCTCAGCCCCCCCTTTCGTCATGCTTGGCCTCCCAGGCCCCCAGACCTCAGTCCGTGCGATTATTGGCTTTGGGGTTACCCGAAGTCGCAAGTGTATCTCAACCGACCGACATCTCTAGGGATGCTGAAAGACAACATCCGACACCAATGCCTCACCATAACTCCAGACATGCTTTACAGTGCTGTTCACAACGTTATTACTCGACTACAGCTATTGTTGAGGAATGATGGTGGACTTATTGAGCATTTCCTGTAAAGAACATCATCTTTGCTTTGTCTTACTTTGTTATGCTAATTATTGCTATTCTGATCAGATGAAGCGCGATTTGTCGGACATTTTTTGAACTTTTGTATTTTTTTGGTTCTAATAAAACCCCATGTCATTCCAAGCATGTGTGTCAATTTGTACCTCTCTATCTACATTATTCCGTGATTTATTCAGTTTTCAAATTTATACTGACTTTTTGATCACCCAGTACTTGCTGATAGTTGAGAACTTATTTCCCTGTTGGGACAGAGTTACAAAGTTGGTTACGATTTTCTTTTGACAGTCAATGGAGACTATTTGTGTTAACCTCATCGGGTTCTCAAATATAGAGGATGTACCATGTGTAGAAGTGTTAAAAACTGGGATACTCTACACCCACCTGGGCATTATGGGTTCGATGGATTGTATAAATATAGAGGATGTACCACATGCTCGTGTGTTTCTTATACAGGGTGGTCCATTGATAGTGACCAGGCCAAATATCTCACGAAATAAGCTTCAAACGAAGAAACTACAAAGCCCGAAACTTGTCTAGCTCGAAGGGGGAAACCAGATGACGCTATGGTTGGCCCGCTAGATGGCGCTGCCATAAAATAATAACCCCCATTTTTTATTACACATTCGTGTACTACGTAAAGAAAAATGAATGTTTTAGTTGGACCACTTTTTTCGCTTTGTGATAGATGGCGCTGTAATAGTCACAAACGTATAAGTACGTGGTATCACGTAACATCCCGCAAGTGCGGACGGTATTTCCTTCGTGATACATTACCCGTGTTAAAATGGACCGTTTACCAATTGCGGGAAAGGTCGATATGGTATAGAAGTATGACTATCTACATCTACATCTACATCCATACTCCGCAAGCCACCTCACAGTGTGTGGCGGAGGGTACCTTGAGTACCTCTATCGGTTCTCCCTTCTATTCTAGTCTCTTATTGTTCGTGGAAAGGAGGATTGTCGGTATGATTCTGTGTGGGCTTTAATCTCTCTGATTTTATCCGCATGGTCTCTTCGCGAGATATACGTAGGAGGGAGCAATATACTGCTTGACTCTTCGGTGAAGGTATGTTCTCGAAACTTTAACAAAAGCCCGCACCGAGCTAATGAGCGTCTCTCCTGCAGTCTTCCACTGCAGTTTATGTATCAACTCCGTAACGCTTTCGCGATTACTAAATGATCCTGTAACGAAGCACGCTGCTCTCCGTTGGATCTTCTCTATCTCTTCTGTCAACCCTATCTGGTACGGATCCCACACTGCTGAGCAGTATTCAAGCAGTGGGCGAACAAGCGTACTGTGACCTACTTCCTTTGTTTTCGGATTGCGTTTCCTTAGGATTTATCCAATGAATCTCAGTCTGGCATCTGCTTTACCGACAATCAACTTTATATGATCATTCCATTTTAAATCATCCACAAGGTCATTTATGTATATTGTGAATAGCAACGGTCCTATGACACTCCCCTCCGGCACACCTGAAATCACTCTTCCTTCGGAAGACTTCTTTCCATTGAGAATGACATGCTGCGTTCTGTTATCTAGGAACTCTCCAATCCAATCACAGAGTTGGTCTGATAGTCCATATGCTCTTACTTTGTTCATTAAACGACTGTGGGGAACTGTATCGAACGCCTTGCGGAAGTCAAGAAACACGGCATCTACCTGTGAACCCGTGTCTGTGGCCCTCTGAGTCTCGTGGACGAATAGCGCGAGCTGGGTTTCACACGACCTTCTTTTTCGAAACCCATGCTGATTCCTACAGAGTAGATTTCTAGTCTCCAGAAAAGTCATTATACTCGAACATAATACGTGTTCCAAAATTCTAAAACTGATCGACGTTAGAGATATAGGTCTATAGTTCTGCACATCTGTTCGACGTCCCTTCTTGAAAACGGGAATGACCTGTCCCTTTTCCCAATCTTTTGGAACGCTACGCTCTTCTAGAGACCTACGGTACACCGCTGCAAGAAGGGGGGCAAGTTCCTTCGCGTACTCTGTGTAAAATCGAACTGGTATCCCATCAGGTCCAGCGGCCTTTCCTCTTTTGAGCGATTTTAATTGTTTCTCTATCCCTCTGTCGTCTATTTCGTTATCTACCATTTTGTCATCTGTGCGACAATCTAGAGAGGGAACTACAGTGCAGTCTTCCTCTGTGAAACAGCTTTGGAAAAAGGTATTTAGTATTTCGGCCTTTAGTCTGTCATCCTCTGTTTCAGTACCATTTTGGTCACAGAGTGTCTGGGTATTTTGTTTTGATCTACCTACCGCTTTGACATAGACCAAAATTTCTTAGGATTTTCTGCCAAGTCAGTACATAGAACTTTACTTTCGAATTCATTGAACGCCTCTCGCATAGCCCTCCTCACACTACATTTCGCTTCGCGTAATTTTTGTTTGTCTGCAAGGCTTTGGCTATATTTATGTTTTCTGTGATGTTCCCTTTGCTTCCGCAGCAGTTTTCTAACTCGGTTGTTGTACCACGGTGGCTCTTTTCCATCTCTTACGGTCTTGCTTGGCACATACTCATCTAACGCATATTGTACCATGGATTTAAACTTTGTCCACTGATCTTCAACACTATCTGTACTTGAGGCAAAACTTTTCTGTTGAGCCGTCAAGTACTCTGAAATCTGCTTTTTGTCACTTTTGCTAAACAGAAAAATCTTCCTACCTTTTTTAATATTTCTATTTACGGCTGAAATCATCGATGCAGCAACCGCTTTATGATCGCTGATTCCCTGTTCTGCGTTAACGGTTTCAAATAGTTCGGCTCTGTTTGTCACCAGAAGGTCTAATATGTTATTGCCACGAGTCGGTTCTCTGTTTAACTGCTCAAGGTAGTTTTCAGATAAAGCACTTAAAAAAATTTCGCTGGATTCTTTGTCCCTGTCACCAGTTATGAACGTTTGAGTCTCCCAGTCTATATCCGGAAAATTAAAATCTCCACCCAGAACTATAACATGGTGGGGAAATCTACTCGAAATATTTTCCAAATTATCCTTCAGGTGCTCATCCACAACAGCTGCTGAGGCATTGGGCCTATAGAGACATCCAATTACAATGTCTGAGCCTGCTTTAACCGTGACCTTCACCCAAATCATTTCACATTTCGGATATCCGTCAATTTCCTTCGATACTATTGCACTTCTTATCGCTATAAACACGCCTCCCCCTTCACTGTCCAGCCTGTCTCTGCGGTATACATTCCAATCTGAGTTTAGGATTTCATTACTGTTTACGTCTGTTTTCAGCCAACTTTCCGTCCCTAGTACTATATGGGCATTGTGACCGTTTATTAATGAGAGCAGTTCTGGGACCTTTCTATAGACACTCCTGCAGTTTACTATTAGCACATTAATATTGTTACTCCCTGTTGCATTCTGCCTGCTCCTACCTTGCCGCGTCTCAGGAGGCGTCATGTCGGGCCTATTGTGATCAAAATGCCCAACGGGCGTGTGCCACGTATGCTGCTCGGTATCCTGCACGTCATCATCCAAGTGTCCGGACCGTTCCCCGGATAGTTACGTTATTTAAGGAAACGGGAAGTGTTCAGCCACGTGTGAAACGTCAACCACGACCTGCAACAAATGATAATGCCCAAGTAGGTGTTTTAGGTGCTGTCGCGGATAATCCACACATCAGTAGCAGACAAACTGCGCGAGATCCGGGATCTAAAAAACGTCGGTGTTGAGAATGCTACATCAACACCGATTATGCCTGTACCATATTTCTATGCACCAATAATTATATGGCGACGACTTTGAACGTCGTGTACAGTTATGCCGCTGGGCACAAGAGAAATTACGGTACGATGACAGATTTTTTGCACGCGTTCTATTTAGCGACGACGTGTCATTCACCAACAGTGGTAACGTAAACCGGCATAATATGCACTATTGGGCAACGGAAAATCGACGATGGCTGCGACAAGTGGAACATCAGCGACCTTGGCGGGTTAATGTATGGTGCGGCATTATGTGAGGAAGGATAATGGTAACCTAAATGAAGCAATGTATGCTGATTTCCTACGTAATGTTCTACCGATGTTACTACAAGATGTTTCACTGCATGACTGAATGGAGATGTACTTCCAACATGATGGATATCCGGCACATAGCTCGCGCGTGGTTGAAGCGGTATTGAATAGCATATTTCATGTCAGGTGGATTGGTCGTCGAAGCACCATACCATGGCGCGCACGTTCACCAGATCTGACATCCCCGAATTTCTTTCTGTGGAGAAAGTTGAAGGATATTTGCTATCGTGATCCACCGACAACGCCTGACAACATGCGTCAGCGCATTGTCAATGCATGTGCGTACATTACAGAAGGCGAGCTACTCGCTGTTGAGACGAATGTCGTTAAACGATTGCCAAATGCATTGAGATTGACGGACATCATTTTGAACATTCATTGCATTCATGTGGTATTTCAGGTAATCACGCTGCAACAGCATGCGTTATCAGAAATGATAAGTTCACAAAGGTACATGTATCACATTGGAACAACCGAAATAAAATGTTCAAACGTACCTACGTTCTGTATTTTAATTTAAAAAACCTACCTGTTACCAACTGTTCGTCTAAAATTGTGAGCCATATGTTTGTGACTATTACAGCGCCAACAATCACAAAGCGAAAAAAGTGGTCCAACTAAAACATTCATATTTCTTTACGAACTACATGAATATGTATTTAAAAAATGGGGGTTCCAATTAAAAAAACGCACCCTTATATCCGTTTTACCTATGGTAACACCATCTAGCGGGCCAACCATAGCGCCATCTTGTTTCTCCCTTCAAGCTAGACAAGTTTCGTTCTTTGTAGTTTTTTCGTTTGACGCTTATTTCGGAAGATATTTGAGCCGATGACGATCAATGGACCACTCTGTAGAAGTGTTAAAAGCTGGGATTTTCTACACCCACCTGGGCATTATGGGATCGATGGATTGGCTACAGGTACAGGAGTACACCGCAGCAAGATAGACAGAATGCATGTAAACCGTTTATTGCTCGAACAGGCTACAGCAGTTGCAGGTGCCCACGCTCACCCAGCGGCATTAGCCGGCATCAAACCATGACATCTGTGTTCCAAGAGTGAGGTCAGGTATCGATCACACAGCCCATGGCAAACCAGTGCAAGGGCGCGTTGTGTTGTCTCGGCGGCAGCTTGATGTCTCGTTGGTGCTTCAGCAGTTCAGTTTGTGTCGGGCGGCCAAGGCCTTCAGGCCCAGATGGTGATGGCCGCGAAAGTCCGTGGTGCTGGGGAGCAGCACAGAGGCAGTGCAATTTGGCACCCCAAACTCCAGAGTGCAGGTGCCCGGCTGATGACAACAATGGCTATCCAGCAGACGCTGAAGCTGTCCAGCAACACAGCTGCCAGCTAGAATCTCTCCCTTGAGGCTCAGACAATGCCTTTAAAAATCACTCCCTGCTGACAGACCCTTGGCAGTGAGGGAATGCAGCGCTGCTGCCACATCAGTCATTACGAGAACCTCGCCGCATAATGGTGTTATGTGTCGCACTTTGGCAAGTTTGCTGTGTCTTTAGCCCTCAGACCGGTCGATGGAACACTCCCATCACTGCTGACACAGCAGTAGGTGCTCTCTTCACAAACAATAAGTGACAATCAAGACTGTACTTATCAGTCCATTGATAATGTTACATGCAGTATCACAGAAGACAGTGCACCTCTCAGTTCAATTGATGGTTCTTTATAATTTCAGTCTTGTTTTTTCTGGCAGCCTACAACCAATAAGATTGTAGTTGGCGTGTAGTCTGCCTTAATAGCGTGGCACCTATGCACTCACGTAACGCAACGCTGACATCCTGCTGTTGTAAGTCATAAACGGGAATCAGATGAAAACTGAAGACCTGCAACAACCGGACTGTGCAATGGTTCCTTCGAATGTAATCGCGACACGTTAAGACATATATCCAACAGGGAGGCGAGACGATCAGTTCCTGTTTCGCAGAACGAATCCACAAATGCAGCCACTCTTGCACTTCCTTGTCGACTGAAACCGACGTCCGAGCAGGTCTTTCTTCATGTTGCCAAAGATGTGAAAGTCACACCTTGAAAAATCCGGGTTGTACAGAGCATGTTGCAGTGTTTCCCGACCACGCTTTCGTCCAATTGGACCGATTTCCAGGCCATTTCGACTACACTGCGAACTGTAGTATCTTTAGGTGTATTCATAGCGCCGCCCATTGATTGACTTCAAATATTGAATACAAGAAGCTTTTTAAGTAAAAAATAAATTCCATGCAGGCACAGTTATAAATAAATACCTGGGCAATGCCTGGTTTCTCAGATAGTTATGTTAGTGACAATAGAAATAATAATAATAATAATAATAATAATAATAACGATAATAACTGCACAACTGCATGAGAACTCCTTTGGAACAATTGGCTGCTAAATGTCCAGTGGGAATAGCGCTTACATCGGGTTCTATTATCACTAATCGAGGTAAAAACTGATCCTACTTTAATGTTTATCGAGGACTGCCCACCTGAAAGTAGTTTATCTGCGTCACTCCGCTATTTTTCTTTTTTAAAAAAATGGGAAAGAGGTGACCAAGACGTATTTAGTTTAAAAGAACATGCTTCTACTACTGCTATATAGTCCATATTTACCAAAGAAAATCGTGACTGGCAGTAGAGAAAAGTAATTTTATAAAAAAAAAACCATTACTTACATTTCTTTCCGAAGAAGGAACTTCTGACACTTCTATAACTTAACCACCATCCCTGTTCCATTCGAGAATGGTGCTGGGAGGACTGATTACCAGCAAACCTATGTGTCACCTCTAATTCGGCCGAAATTCTCATGGTAGTCATTCTGCAAGATGTATGTGGGGAGAAGTAACAGAATGTACTCTCTGATATGCCACAATAACCCTCAGTGATGCACAACGCCCTCCTTATCTACCAACGGAATTATTTTTAGCGCCCCCGTAGTTCTCCGTAATATCTGATCTGAGGTCGCTCTGTCATCAAGAGATCAAGTGAAGAACAGGGACGAGTGATTCAGTAGAGCACCGGGGCACTAATAAAACATCATTCAATTAACAATCATTCGCTAGTGACAGTTTTACAATCATTCAGCCTTCTTCCCAGCGCCTCTTCTGAGTCCACTCTGCTTGATAGCGCAAGGTGGCACGTGAGGGCCCAGCGATGAACTTGCCCGTGGTCAGTGCTAAGGGACAGTCACAGAGGCAGGCAGCAGCCACGGCTTTCCGTAGCCTGACGTGGCTGTGGACTTCTATCAGACCTTAGTGCTCTCGATGAGCGAAGCTGGACTTACACTCGGCTCCAGAAATGAGCATTTCCCTGTTATCGGTTGTAAACATGGTGTGTAGGTGGAAAACCCAGCAGTAACGTGAAGAACAGCTCAAGTGGTGGTCCCAGCATACAACCTACAAGGTGGTACTTGCACTGCCCCACTAGCTGTGACATGTGAACGCAGCTCCTATATTGAACAGCCTGCAGATGGGCAGATTGGTTCTTTATCCATGGAAGATGGCACCAGTCCTCACGCTGTCATTCACTGCAGTGACCGACAGGACTGCAGCCTGCAGATGTAAAGTCTCCTCCGCTGCTGGATGGCTGTGGATTGGTAGCAGTGGACTCTATGTTGGCGGCAGCTTGTAGACAGTTCATCAGGTTACCTTCCATTCAGAAGGCTGTTGCACTTATCAACTGTTATATTGACTTGTAAATAATAGATTTCAGCTATCAGTCGTCCTCTTTAAATTTTTATTGGCAGATCCAGATTTCAGCTAGAAAGTAGAAAGTAGCCATTCTCAATGCACTATCATTTCTGATCAATGCATGTAATGCCTGTTGGTCGGGCTTCATCCACAGTTCATTGAATACTACTCAGACAGTTGTTTGATTCATGAGGGCATCCCGCAACTTAACATATCTAGTTTTCAATCAGCACCTGTGATGCGACGGAATGGTCTCTCGTTGAGGATGAACTTTATGAGGGTGGAGGTTATATAGGATGTGATGGTGTTATTCTCCCAAAATGTTGAGCGAATGTTGTAACACGACTATTTTTTCAAGACGTTATTGGATGTGTTAATATATGTAAAAGAAAATAATATATTTGAAGAACTGTGGTCAAAGAAACAGACGGTAGGCAACAGTATCTGTGTCTGCTGTGGCAGCCCTGTGGAGTCATAGGGTTTTTGACGGTCAATAGTAGATAGCTGCGGTGTGCAGCAGGCGGGGGTTCGTCGAGTGTACAGTGTAAGGCATGATGGACGCACTTTTGGAATTATGTGAGCTGCAGATTTATTGCGAGGAGGAATGATGACTCAGAACAATGGCTGGATAGCATATGGGCATAAAAAGGGTTTCGAAATGAGGAACAAGGTATTACTTGATGAGGTAAAAAGTTTATTTTTATTTTTGTACAGTTTTATTGTTGGTCCTCTTCACCTTCATCACAGTCGAGTTTTGATAATTGTTCTATTGATTTATCTTGTGAGTTAATTTACTGTAAGATGGAAGTTATTAGATTAAATGAATTTTCATATTTGAGTCTATAACTTTTTCGATAAATTCCTTCCTAACTGAAATTTCAGAACTTAAGGGTTGAGTCATGTGTTTCATTAGCATTTGGTGTCAAGATTATGAACTCAATTTCCATGGATCAATTGTAGTTAGCTTTCAGCAGTATTTTTTTTAGCTATTGCTAAGTCTTGCTGTGTTGCTGTTTCTGCCAATATTGCGTTTTCCAGGTGAGATTCATAATACGCGATTGTTTCGTTTCCTTTGCGCAATCTAGGCTCTGTCAATTTCTTTATTTTATCAGGGACATACGTCAGTGCAGAAATTTTCGTGTTTTGCAAATGGTTCAAATGGCTCTGAGCACTATGGGACTTAACGTCTATGGTCATCAGTCCCCTAGAACTTAGAACTACTTAAACCTAACTAACCTAAAGACATCACACAACACCCAGCCATCACGAGGCAGAGAAAATCCCTGACCCCGCCGGGAATCGAACCCGGGAACCCGGGCGTGGGAAGCGAGAACGCTACCGCACGACCACGAGATGCGGGCCGTGTTTTGCAGGTTATATTCTTATACAGGTCGACGTTACAGTTATTTTATGCAGTTACGTTTCTTATTTTAAAAGTTTTGCACTGACCAAATCTACAGAGCTAGAAATTATTGATTTGTTTATTATTTGCTTATGAATAAGATCGGTTTTCACACTAACAGCATTCGTTCCAGTTTCATGTAAGTGACACTCAGTAGCACATTTAGATTGTCAGTTCACATTCCCACGTTTGTATTTACGATAAGACAGACACAAGTAAACGCTACTCACAATGTGCTCTCGTTTTCTGAGTGATCAGCGCGCTCGACTGCTCTAGTTTTTTAACTTCACGACTTCAGAGCGTTCCTTTACGCGAAGTTTGGGTCGTGAAAGGCTTTCTTATGACGCCTTTAACTTACTACATTTAACCTTGCTATCGTAAAGTGTTTTGTTTGATCGGCGCTGTTGTCCAAATGCTGAATCAGTTGTTCTCGGCTTCCGTCTCGCATAGCCTAATGAAACGAGCTCCTAGTTTATTTGTACTTCGGGCCTCTCATATTGATGTTCGGTTCTGACACCAATGTATAAGCTGACAGGCACATGCCAATTATCAGTCTCAGAGTTTTATTCCTGCATTTACTTACCATTCTACGGTGCAACAGCTCTCAGGCCATCTAAATGATCACATATGTGGCATTCTATGTTGCGTCTTTTCTACCTCTTCTCTAATGTGCGCTGGTTACGTTTCGATACCGAGGAGCATTACTCAAAAATCGCTCGAACAAGTGTTTCGTCAGCCGCTTCTTTCATGGGTAAATTACGAGTACGTTCTCTTAAGATTCTTCCAATGACCCTGAGCCTGGCATCTGTTTTTCCTACATTCTGTTTTATGTAACACAAATGTACAGTACTCGATTTCTACGACAATTTATGTGCACTACATTACATTCAGTGTCAATAACCAGACCCAGTGACAAAAAATAGTGATGTAGTCTATTCAGCAGCTTAATTAAAACTATAGACAGATAACTAAAGTTGTCACCACTTTAGCAAATGAATAGCTTAGTAGACTGCAGAACACTGTTCATCAGTTTACGCCAAAATAGCAGTGTCTGGCGTGGGTACACGGTAAAAATACTGTTCCTTACAGTGAGAAATGCCTAGCACCACTATGACGTTGTGAATAGCAGCTTCGTGTCATGTTCCCTAGTCAAGAGTGTTATATCAGGGAATTTTATGATATAGGAAAGCAAGCAACAAGCTTGTGGTTTTTGTACACACAGTGTTACTGTGCATAACTTAAACATCAGTTATGAGGACAGGAAATTTAGTGGTGTTTCTTGATGTCCTTTTGATGCAAGATGTCACTTCCAAGTGAATATTACATGACTCGTAAGCAACTGTACAGAGCAACCAAAGCTCAAAAAATAGCAGTTTCAACCATCTGTCAACCACAGAAGTTCCCCTCGCATGGGGTGGGACGGCGGGTGCCACTGCACTATATGGATGACTCTGATAACAGTTTTATCAGAATTAAGGCTAGTTTTTGCGGCAAAATAATGTAGACAGTTGAAATGTGGGAGTAGCATTCTTTACTTTGGTACATAGATTAAATCTATTATCTGTTTGCAATCAGTGATCTATATTCATACTTGTGTATTGTCATAAGAAACCTTCTCTTGCGTAAATATTACTGTACATACAGGAGGGAGAGTGTTATTCGGTGACAATCAGTAAAATCATGTGAGAATATATTGATGAGCCCCCATCTGGATAAGGGCAAATGACCATTACACTAGAGAAATCAGACCTTTGTTTCTCTCTGTGCAAACCTACATACCATTCAGTTGATGATTTACGTGATTGCACTGCGCCGCTAGCGAGCAAACATATGAGGCTAAGGTCGGATTTGTGACTGGATTCAGCAGCCCCTTAGTAGAAGGAACTCCAATAAGTGAATGAAATCGACAGATTTAACCAGCTATAATGGAAACGCTTACGTATTTCATACGTTCTTTGTTCATTGTTTTCCCAATGTGCTATTCAGGACAGGAATGTTCGAGAAATAGTCTGTGAATCGTACGCCAAGCTCTTTAATGCTGACTGCAGACAAGTTTATTACAGTGGTTTTGCTGTAAGATAGTGATATCTAGAGTAAATTGTCACAGTTTTGTTTGCTTGTCTTTAACCAAGAATATTATAGCAAACTCTTTAGACTCTGTTATGTTAACCAATTCTGACACAAACTTTGTTGCTCTCGGTAAAAAGTCACTGATTTCAATACAAAATTCACCTATTTTTCTTAGAATTTCAAATGTCTATTCGGTAGCCTGTCGGACATCCTACCCTCTTGATATTGAAACATGTCACAAACTCTCCGTACTACTGCAGGAATGTGATGATAAAAATTGTACTTGAATATCCCTTACGGACCCTTAGCCGCAAGATGACAGAATATATGATAAATCATCTCTAGCTTAAATAAATCTCCGATGTAAATAATATTATGAATCGGAAATGTACAGGCAACGCATCTACATTCACCATTAGATATGAGCCTTCATGAGTGTCCCATTGGTTTTTTACAATAATCACTGCTGTATAACTTCATGTAATAATGAGTGAATCATCCCTGAAGAGGCTTAATTTAAATCAGGAGTTGAAATGAAGCAGTAATCTGGACCGACTTTTGGAGAAAATGCATTGACTGAAGTGCAACTCAGTCATGCACCTTTTTTAGGCTCCCACATCATGGGGCAGACAGTTAGTTCTATACTACATTGTTGATTACGACCTTGCATTTACATTTTCTAAATGTATTTTGTTCTGATTAGCACGAAAAGGGGCCAATTACTTATTACTTTCTAAAACCAAACTATTAATATGTTCCAAGTAGGAGCGAAAGACTTTATTATTTTCTTACTCTCTGTTTAATCAGAGCACTAAGTTCTTGATCGTCCTATCTTGTTGTCCTAACAGAACGTTAGTTTTCCAGTCCAACTTGGCTCCATGTGTCATTAAGCTGCTCTCACGATAACAGTCCAAGTGCTCTTGCTATCTACACAGATGTGTGGAAGATATTTTTTGGGTCTGATGGTACGTCTCCAGTCTGATAGATTCTACATATCAATTTCAATAGTCATTTACCACTCACCCCAATGCTTTTATAAATTCCAAAATTACGCTATGCATCCCCTCTGCCTTATTCGATTGCAAGTCTTGCAAAGGTCTCTCAAACTATATCGCTGGACTCTCAACGTCTTCCACATCGACTCAAATTCCGTCCTCATTCACGTCGTTACACAACTCCTCTCCCTCGTAGAGACCTTCAATGTATTCTTTCCATCTCCATGCTTTTTCATCTGCATTTAACATTGGTACTCTCACTACACTCTGAACACTGACGTCTTTGCTTTTAATTTCAATGGAGGCTGTTTTGACTTTTCTCTATGCTGTATCAGTCCTGACGGCGACCATTTGTTTCTCGATTTTTTCACACTTTCCTGTAGTGACTTCCCTTTGGCTTTCCTGCACCTCCTATTTATTTCGTTTCTATGGGACTTACAACGTTATATTTCTACTTTCCCATATACATTTTTGCACTTCAACCATTCGTTACTTAACTACAGTGTTTCTTCTGCCACCCAAGGCTTCTTCTCAGTTATATTTCTTGGACCTATGCTTGTGTGTCCAACTTACGTGATTACCCTTTTTAGAGATGTAGATTCCTCTTCAAATAAACTACTTATTGTGGTATTCATTATCGCAGTATCTACATCCTTAGGGAATTTAAAAAGCACATAATCGTTCGCTAGTGGTTCAGCACCCAACTTCTATCCACATTGATTCTTATGGATGATTCACTTAAACTTCAGTCTACTCTTCATCATTACTGAATTGTGATCTATTCTGTATCAGTTCATGAGTGCGCCTTACAATCCCATATCTGCTTGCCAGCCATAATGTAATGAACCTGTAATCTTCCTGTGTCTATGGACATTTTCCAAGTATACCTTCTTTTCTTGTGATTTTTGAACAGAACTCAATTAGTCTTTCCTCTCTCTCATTCCTACAGCCAAACTCGTTTTTCCCATAACTCTTTTTCTTCTATTCCTTACCCTACTACTGAGTTCCAGGTCCCCTTGAGCAATGGATATTCATTTCTCTTTATGTACTGAATTACCCGTTCAGTATCCTAGTACATTTTCTTCATGTTTTCGGTTTCTGCTTGTGAAGTCGATATGTATACCTGATACATTGTTGACGTGACTAATTTGCTTTCGTGTCTGACGGGAAACACCCTTTCCCTAAACTGTTCACAGCAACTCACTATCTTCCCTGCCATCTTATTCATAACTAATCTTGCTCTCGTTATAGCATTTCCAGTCGCTGTTGATATGACCCTAATCACTTACCTTTAATAATGTCTTCATCCATGGCTGGATGTTGGATGGCGTTATTTGAGTCAAAGGTTTTATTTAGCGGTGTATGCGTATTCTGAGTTAAATTATATTTGCTGATTATTATGATCTAAATGTATGTGAAAAGATAAGATGCAACATGCATATCAGGAGGGATTTAATAAAGGTTTAGGCATTGCTTTCAGAGGTGATGTTCTTTGCTGTGTGGAGATGAACCGCGTGTTTGAAATTCTATCAGTTAGTGGTTATAGATCAAGTATCATAGTAGTAACAATGCTTGTGGAAATGCTTTCGATGCCTTGACTGGGGCCTACGATAGTATGAAGGCACTGTTTTTCAAAGGGTGGCCAGTAGCACACCACTCTCTAAATTAACTGCGTAAGAGAGGAAGGCCTGAATTGCTGCGGATGGGTGGGTCGTTTCAGACCGTGAGAAAACGTTAATCTTTTGGGTGACGATGTGAAAGTCAATAATTAATACACTGCACTGTACCATGTCATTGCTTCCATGTACCCGTTCGGCTCTAGCTTCCTTGTATTTGTAACGTAATGTAATGCCTTGCTGAGTGGCCTTGGAAGCAGCTTTCCAGGAGCGTGAAGGAAACAGGGGGATCGAAATCGATCTAGGTTATTTATGCAGCAGGACGTGAGAATAGAAACAAGGGAGTTAAATTTTGATAAATTCTGAATGTTCATGAAGATAATTTACAATATTCTGAAAAACAGGACCTCAGCGAGAAGCTATTTTGTATGCACATACAGATTTTGATTGTAGATACTTCCAGGTTAGGAGTAGTGTTCGAATTTATGATGATGCTGGTGAGTATATTGTGCGTAGGCGGCCTGCAATCACATTTTATCGGTTTGTCGTTTGTTATCTTTTAGTGTAGTCTCTTTATGTTGCGTGAGCTGTCTAAATGATGGAACCCCTTTCTTGAATTTTGGTCTGAAGAAATATGTTTAGAAAATTGCGAACGTCAGCTAGCGTCGTGTTTGTGAGTACCTTCAGCTGTTACGAGTTGAAATGAAAGCTGCCAGTGACCCATACTGTGGCTAACGAAAACGTTTCGCGATACGTTTGTGATTGCTGATACAGATGCGTCAGTTTATACCTGTCTTGATACTACTGCCGCTATAAGAAGACGCTTTCCTTAAAGGCTGCTGCATAACCAGTGATGGTCATGATGTTGCTGTCTCTGGCGCAGATGGCTGTTCCATGTGACCACAGTAGGCTATCCACAAACAAGAAATGTGGGGGAGAACAGTATTCTTAGTGATATTTGACTACAGGTTATCATTGTAGGATCCAGAGACGAAGAGATGTATGCGACAGAGTTGATTGGGAGGGCTATGTGGCTGATATGATATCTTGCTGGGCATTGTGGTTGATACAGCGGAGAGTTAACACATCAGTTCACAAAATTAGTCTTTTGGGACAGACAACTGTAGTAGACGGCAGGTAAGCAGGTAGGCAGCAAGGTGATGACAAACGGGTGGCTTGAGAAAGTGGTGGTGGCGGTAAAAATCAGTGAGGATGAAACTACATAAACATGGTAACACGCAGATGGGCTGGATTCTCGGTAAAAAATTGCTAATGACGGTGGCATAAATAGTGAATAATGACGACATTAGTGACGTATAAAGTGCTCTCATACGAGAGCGTAGGTATTGTTAGTCTAGGGGCTCCAGTGGTTCGTAATCCCCTGTAGGTTACATTGCTTTGATGCGGCAACTGATGCAGAGTTATGTCTGGGAACGTAATTTTTACTAACACGTTATGCAGACTCCTAGCAAAGACAAGTCGCCGCTTTATTCGCGAGGTGCTATTCATCACAGAGTTCTTCATGGGAGCGCTGCAATATTCAGTACCAATTATAACTTACTTCCGCCAGAGGCCTGCAGGTGACCGCAAGTGGCGCCGCTGGCGGGCTCCGCGGAAATTAACTGCGCCGCGAAGAGCAGCCGACGGCACTGCAGCGCGCTGCCCACTAGCCGAGGCAGCAAAACGCTGTGTGTCGTCCCGAGTATGGCGCAGGGCAGATGATAGACCCTCGAGAGCTCACTGCCATTTTATCATGCCGCTAACGGAGGCACAGTTAGAGAGAATGCACATCAGGTACTAAATTGATTTTCTAAGGCACCATTTTATGTCCATTTACATCTGCATAACATCTCTGCAAATCAGTCCTTGACAGAGAACATCTTTCAGGCTGTTTTCCTATCTTTTCATTCTCGAACCGCCTGTGGGTAAAATGAATGAATAAATCTTTCCGTGCAAGTTGTGATGGCAGTGGGAGTAGACGATGTCAGCTGTAATTTTTCCTCGTATCTATGTAACTGTGTAGTTATGTAGTTCTAAATTCGTTCGAGCAATCAATCATTCATAATAGGAAACACAGTCATAACTCAGTCGCTCAAAATCATTCAGAAATTTTACTTGGTAGAATGAAATCAGGCGATGATTCTTCCTTCTCTGCAGGATCGTGCTTTGCGGCAGTCTGCTAATCTGTACAAATAAAATGCCTCGTAATTTTGGGAGCGTTGTATAATCAGTCGGGAAACCTCAGATCAAGCGGATATTTGGCTTTGATAAGGTTTAACCTTCCGAAGAAGTAATGGAGCTCTTGGATTATTAAATGCAGGTTCGTATCCAGTCTTCTGCAATATATCGATGAATATCATTAATTCTCAAATGTCAAATAATGTAAATTGTTACAACCTTTTGTACGAAGGAGCAATATATATATCCCTTTTAATCGTACAGTTCGTATCAGTTATCTTCTGTCATAAATCTCAATATTCAGATTACAATTCTTCAAACAATGCTCAGGCTAACCGGCACGAAGACAATCTCGGAAGCTTTTTTTTAACAACCACCAGAGAGAGTAATACAAAGAATAATTATGCGCTCATGGCATATCTATTGTATGATACTACTTTGCGCATGGATTCTGCGAGTATGAAGGTAAAAATTAGTAAACGTCGTTCTAGGGTAGAATTGTATCAGAATAATTCATCGAATATAAAGAGATATTACACAGTGAGAGTCAACTTTCACATTCAGAGAAGAAAGATGATTACTGATATTTAGTGAAAAGCTCTGCCCACAATGAAAATGCCTTTGTTTCAACGATTGCCAACCCAATTCGCGTGTCGTATACGTGACTCTTTCTCTCCTATTTCACGATAATACCAAACGAGTTCGTCCTCTCTGAACTTCTTTGGTGACTAGCGTCTGTCTTGTCTGACAAGGACTACTTACCGCGCTGCAATACTCCACAAGAAGTGAGACAATGGCAGTGTAGGCACTCTCTTTAGTCGATTTGTTGTATCTTCTAACAACGGAAACTCCTCATCGCATCTCCCTCAGATTTAGTGGTAAGACGGCCCAATGGTGAACACACGAAAACAACAGGAAGTAGGGGTACTGAAGTGAGAAAAAAGGGCGCAAAATAGAAACAGTGTTCGGCCAACAACAAGAACTGCAATATAGAGTAGCGCGAAGCAGCAGCGGCGTCGTGGATAAGTGGTCACGGTGTTGGACAATAAAGAAGGCGAACCGCGTTCACTGTATTCAAATTTGTGTCTGCGTTGTGGTGTAACCTCCGCTTGCAACAGCGAGGTACACGAAAGGGGCCTATGATGAAAGTTGATTCTGCACAACTAGTCTATTAGCAGTCGAAAGGAAGTGGCTTCCGAATGGATACCACAAACGTTTGATGACAAGACGACAAGCCAACCAGCCCGCATCTCGTAGTCGTGCGGTAGCGTTCTCGCTTCCCACGCCCGGGTTCCCGGGTTCGATTCCCGGCGGGGTCAGGGATTTTCTCTGCCTCGTGATGGCTGGGTGTTGTGTGCTGTCCTTAGGTTAGTTAGGTTTAAGTAGTTCTAAGTTCTAGGGGACTGATGACCATAGATGTTAAGTCCCATAGTGCTCAGAGCCATTTGAACCATTTTGACAAGCCAACCGAATCCTCCACCGGAAAACACGTCTGGTGTGTCATACACGGCAATAGTGACAGTACGTGTGTCCTATGATAGGAATGTCTTACCAACGCATGTAATTTATATGCCTGGTAAGTGATTGAGACATGCCTCCTTGCCCGATTTAGGTGTTCGTATGAATGTGAATGTGATCACTCCGTAGGAAATGATGAAAACGTAATAGTTTGTCACATGAGCTGCAACAAATAAACGCAACAGTTTCGCAATCTGTGCTCTGTCGAAACAAATGTTTTTAACGTTTTTGAAGTTTCGCCCCGTTTTGGAAGTTTTTACTCTTGAACTCCTTTGTTGCAACGTAGTTCACACACGTTTATTTATTGTTTTCACGTCTGTGAGACGTCTATGTGGTATCTCACCTGTTCTCACTATTTATCACGTTTACTTGCAACGGTAACATATTCTTATCATACGACTCATATTCTATAACCAATGCATAGGATGTATGACAACTGCCAAGACTACAGAAAGAGAATAAACATTTCAGTGCCCGGATGGACAGTTCATAATGTTGTGGGAAAAAAAGGATGCCATGGAGTTGGAGTTTCGAACACGGCTCTCCCCCTTCGTCCACCTTTTCTTTATGATCTCACATTTTTCGTTAATGGTCGTTGCATTTTGTCCGGGATGGACGTCCCATGACACCTCTTAAAGTTCATCGTTGATCCGCTCACAAAGGTTTTTTTTCTTTTTACAAAGGGCAGCTAACACCCTGGCCGACCACGCTGAGGTACCGTGCCGGCGTTTTACCACGATGTCATTGCTCTGGCAGGCTGCACTATTTGCAGTTCTTGTTCTGGGACCGTTCACTGTTTCTATTATGGTTAGTTTTCACACTTCAGTACACCTCCTTCCTGTTTTCGTGCTTCATCTGTGTTCAGTTTTTGACGGGCTGTCCACTGGGCACTCTTACCACTAAATTTCAGGGGGCTGCAATGAGGAGTTTCCTTTGTAAGTACTCTGCCCAGAAAACGGAGTCTTCGGTTCGGCTTCTTGGCTACGTTTTTCATGTGATGGTTCCGGTTTAAGTTATACGTATTTGAAATCCCTATGTATTTGGTTAAATCGATAACCTGTAAATTTATGTGATCTATCATGTTACAGAAATTTAACGAATGTTCTGAGAACTCATGTGAAAGACCTCAAACATTTTTATTGACTAGGAGCAACTGACAATTTTTTTTTTTTTTCATACAGGTATGCTGTCTCCATCATTTTGAAATTCGCTTCAATCGTGTGATGAGTGTAAACTCTGCCATGTCCTGGCGTATTTTTCCATGTGAATGTATTTAAGAAAAGGACTTACTATTTTTCTGTAATATATGAAAAACATTGACTTTTTTCATGTGAAGAGCATCGAGTGACAAGAACAAAGTCAATAACCACGATTCATTATCTGTGTAGACATTGATGAAAGAAAAAATATATACTCTGTTAACTTTCATTTGTCTGATAAAAAAGAAGAAATTGTAACTTTTCGAAGTGTACTGCTGACCTAACAAGACGTACTCTTCCTACGTTCCATAATAAGAGGTCTGTAATACAGAATGAGATTACCACTCTGCAGCGGAGTGTGCGCTGATATGAAACTTCCTGGCAGATTAAAACTGTGTGCCCGACCGAGACTCGAACTCGGGACCTTTGCCTTTCGCGGGCAAGTGCTCTACCATCTCATTCTGGAAACATCCCCTAGGCTGTGGCTAAGCCATGTCTCCGCGGTATCCTTTCTTTCAGGAGTGCTAGTTCTGCAAGGTTCGCAGGAGAGCTTCTGTAAAGTTTGGAAGGTAGGAGACGAGATACTAGCAGAAGTAAAGCTGTGAGTACCGGCCGTGAGTCGTGCTTCGGTAGCTCATATGGTAGAGCACTTGCCCGCGAAAGGCAAAGGTCCCGAGTTCGAGTCTCGGTCGGGCGCACAGTTTTAATCTGCCAGGAAGTTTCAGGTCTGTAATAAGTGTTATAACTTTTAATTTATCTAAATCGTTTTCAGGATAGAAAATGTTATTTGTTACTATTGAAACAATCTTTTATTTATAGGAGAAACTGTGTCCTTTGCTACAGTTATTGACAATTTTATTAGTAACGATCTTACCCTATTGTTGTTCGCCACTACCGTCGGTACAACTATTTCTGCAAATTACGGCTCTTGTAGCGCACGTATTATTGAGAATACTGATTCATTATGCCTTTATGAAAGTAGTGAAGTATCTCCGACATTATTTTCATTTCCTGATGTAAATTTTGACGTAGTGGGCTACTAATGTCGAGTACGTTACTTTTCACGTAGGCACTATTACAGACAGAGCTATAACTAAATATGCTTTATTCAGTTGAAATTAACAAACCAATGTGTTACAAATAAATATACATATATAACACTATAGTTCAAAACCCTGAGACCAAAAGATGTGCTTTTCATTTGTTGTTCTTGTTTTGGTGTGCAATAACGTATCTGTACGCTAACATAACTTCAATAAAAGGAAGTAATTACAATCAATCATTTAGCACGCCGAAGTGATAAAATTCTTGCAGTTCAAAAGACTGTAAGAAGATCCGTGATAAAAATAATTAACCATTATCTATTTAAGAGACAGTTTCATACAACACGTTACAAATACACTATGACCAAATCATTCATTCACATTTACACACACAGACAATTTACGAGTACACTATAAAACGACAGCATAATTTATAAACAACAGGGTAAGAGAGAAAGAGAGAGACACACAAATTTTCTCATGAATACAAAAGTGTAGAGAGCAAATCGTTCACGAGTTTGACAGTACTCGCAATCTACAGGAATATCAATGAACGCAAAAAACACTGAGCTCAGTCGGAATAAGGAAAACTACAGTTAACATCAGTAAACACAATTTTTAAGGATTTTTTTAAGTGTGAAGTTCAAAAGATAAATGAAGCAAAATAATAAGCGCATACTTAAAAGCAGAAAAATCGCGAAAGGTGAATGAGGAACCAATACTTTTTGATTTCAACCTTCGCTAACAACAACAACAAAAAAAGCAATGGACTTCAGAACATGTTAAAAAGAGGAATAAACACCTTAAGTAAATTGTACATTAAATCTATCAAAGAAAATCTCTTTCAATTATAAATAGCAAAAGGTAGAATCATATCACATCTACCATACTTACACAATATCCACAGATGATTCTTTGTAAACAAAAGCTAGACCCTTGCTGACTTGAGAGGATTCGGTACCATTTTTCTGACCGCGGGAGGATTCGCTCTAGTAATACATTTAACACGTTGACTGCTGCACCCTTTTACTGACGGCTGTTCCACGACCAAACCAGGCCAGACACACGGCGATAGGCGTGAGACTCTGCTACCCGCAGCCGGAGGCCAATCATACGTCACCATGTTGAAGCAGGGATAAAAGTACGTAACTAAGGTAGAATCTTAAAAAATTTTGAGTACAAAAACTCATCAGAATTTATATTGCAAGAACAAGTTATGAGTTTCTCATCCCTTTTTCTGTCACCGGTACTTTTACAGAGAAATTGACCATTAATATAATATGACAAAGCTATTAACATTAAGTAACGTTCTATCACTTATAAATTATAGAGTGCAGCAATCAGTCGTCCTTTTTCAGATTTTATTACACAAATTCAGATTTCGACTTTAAGTTGTTCTAAGTTCTAGGGGACTGATGACCTCAGATGTTAAGCGCCATAGTGCTCAGAGCCATTTGAACCATTCTTTGTCTAAACTGTTTATCGTCCATGTTTCACTTCCATAAATGGCTACACTCCATACAAATGCTTTCAGAAAAGACTTCCTGACCCTTATACCTATACTAGATGATAACAAATTTCTCTTCTTCAGCAATGCTTTCCTTCGACGGTCTACATTTGATATCCTTTTCACTTCGACCGCCATCAGTTATTTTGCTGCTCACATAGCAGAAGTTCTCTACTAGTTTAAGTGTCTCATTCTCTAAGCTGATAACCTCAGCATCACCTGATTTAATTCGACTACATTCCATTATCGTTGCTTTTCTTTCGTTGATGTTTATCTTATATCGTCCTTTCAAGACACTATCCATTCCGTTCAACTGCTCTTCCAAGCCCTATGCTGTCCCTGACTGAATTACAATATCATCCACAAAGCTCAAAATTTTTATTTCATCTCCCTGGATTTTAATTCCTCTCCAGATTTTTCTTTTGTTTCCTTTACTGCTTGCTCAATATACAGATTAAATGACATCGGGGATAGGCTAAACTCTGTCTCACTCCCTTCCCAACCAAGATTCCTTTTCGTGTCATTCGGCTCTTATAATTGCCATCTGGTTTCTGTCCAAATTGTAAATAGCCTTTCGCTCCCTGTATTTTCCCTTTGCTACCTTCAGAGTTTGAAAGAGGATGTTCCAGTCAACATCGTCAAACGCTTTCTCTAAGTCTACAAATGCTATATGCGTAGGTGTATCTTTCCTTAAACTGTCTTTTAAAATATGTCGCAGGGTAAGTACTGCCTCGCGAGTTTCTACATTTATATGGAATCCAAAGTGATGTTCCCCAAGATCGACTTCTACCAGTTTTTCTATTCGTCTGTACAGAATTCGTGTTAGTATTTTGCAGCCGTGACTTATTAAACTGATAGTTCGGTAATTCTCACATCTATCAGTACCTGCTTTCTTTGCTATTGGAAGTATTATGTTCGTCTTTAAGTATGAGGGTATTTCGCCTACCTCGTACGTCTTGCTCCCCAGATGGAAGAGTTTCGTCATTATCCCTCCCAGGGCTATCAAGAGTTCTAACGGAATGGTGTCCACTCCCGAGGCCTTGTTTCGACTCACGTCTTACATTCCTCTTCACGCAGTATCTTATCTCCATCTCATCTTCATCTACGTTCTCTTCCATTTCCATAATATTGTCCTCAAGTACATCGCCCTTGTATAGAACCTCTATGTACTCCTTCCAGCTTTCTGCTTTCCCTTCTTTGCCTAGGACTGGTTTTCCCTCTGAGCTCTCGATATTCAAACAGGTGGTTCCCTTTCCTTCAAAGATGTCTTTAACATTCCTGTAGGCAGCAATCTTATCCCTTGTGATCTATGTTTCTACATTCTTACATTTTTCCACTAGCTATTTCTACTTAGCCATTTTGCACTTCCTGTGATCTCATTTTTGAGACGTTTGTGTTCTTTTGCGTCTGCTTCATTTTCTGCATTTTCATATTTTCTCCTTGCATCAGTTAAATTCAATATCTCTTGTGTTACCCAATGGTTTCTACTAGCCCTCGTCTTTTTATCTTCTTGATCCTCTGCTGCCTTCGCTATTTCATCTCTCAAAGCTACCCATTCTTCTTCTACTGTATTTTTTCCCCAGTTCTTGGCAATCGTTCAATAATACGCCCTACGAAACTCTCTATAGCCTCTGGTTCTCTCAGTTTATTCAGATCCCATCTCCTTAAATTCCTAGCTTTTTGCAGTTCCTTCAGTTTTAATCTACAGTTCACAACGAATAAATTGTGGTTAGAGTCCACGTCTGCCCCTGGAAATGCCTTACAATTTAAAACCTCGTTCCTAAAACTCTGTCTTACCATTACACAATCAATCCGAAACCTTCCGGTTTCTCCTCGTCTGTTCCGCTTGTACAGCCTTCTTTCGTTATTCTTAAACCAAGTGTTAGATGTAATTAAGTTATGCTCTGTGCAAAATTCTACCAAGTGGCTTCTTCTTTCATTCCTTACCCCCAGTCCATGTTAACCTACTAATTTTCCGTCTCTTTCTTTTCCTATTATCGAATTCCATTCCATCATGACTGTTAAATTTTCATGTCCCTTAACTATCTGAATAATTTTTTTTTATCTCATCATACTACTATTTCCAGAATGAGATTTTCACTCTGCAGCGGAATGTGCGCTGATATGAAACTTCCTGGCAGATTAAAACTGTGTGCCCCGACCGAGACTCGAACTCGGGACCTTTGCCTTTCGAGGGCAAGTGCTCTACCACCCTTTTTTTTTTTTTTTTTTTTTTTTTTTTTTTTTTTTTTTTTTTTAACATAAATGAGTGTACAGTCTCACCATTAGCAGCATTTCTTTTTTTTTTTTTTTTTGAGCACAAGAGAAAGAAAACAAATAGGCTGCAGATAGAGAGCTATGTATGAAAGGCATAAACATGTGTAAGGAGCAAAAAAAACTTAGAAGAGCAGGAGAAAAGAGAACTGAAATAAAATAGGAATACTTTCCGCGCCATGCTCCACTTTGGCGCGCCAGCAGAACAAAATGCATTCTATCATTGACCATTGAAGGGGAACGTGGGATCGTACAGCCTTGGCTGGCACGGTTCGTTGAGATTCCAGCTTTGAGGCGGGTTGCTGAAAATGCTCTGTAAATAGTTAGCGAAAGTGGCCCGATAGTGTCGATACCGGCGAAGGGTGTGGTGATACACTTGGAGGCGTGTCCAAAAGTCCGCCGGATCGACGATGTCGTCTCGGAAGAGGTATTCGACAGCCATGCCACTGATCCATGTGATGGCGTGCCACTTAGCCGATGGAAAGTAGGTCGTGTCGGGATATATCATCATAGTGGGAGAAACGTGATGTGGTGGTACTCGGAGGTAGAAAGCCACAATCTTCTGTACGAGGGTCCAGACAGCTGCTGCTGGCCCACGCTCAAAACGATGTAAATCTGTATCTTCGACATTGCACTTGAGGCACAGGGGTGAGTCCACCAGTGCGATGCGATGTAGTTTCTGTCTTGTAGTATACTTGCCGTTGACGAGAAGGTACCACATAGAGGTGGTGTCAGTGGTGTGATATGGTTGGTGGATCGTTTTCCGAACTGTAGGCCATGAAACCTGGGGGTGACGTGTTTCGACGGGGTTGCGGGGTGGAGACTTTCGGAGAAGGCGGTAGATGTCGCGGGTGGTCGTCTTCCTGGTCCTGGGGAGCTCGGTGCATATGTAGCTGTACTCCAAAAAGAAACGGCCGATATGTGACATCGGAGGTGGGATGTGTGCCAAAGACGTCGGTGGGCGTCTCGAAACAGGCGCGAGCTCGGTAGTCAACATTCCAGTAAAACTAGCATTTTGGCTTTTCCATAACCGGAGCATAGTATTGGTGTAAAGTGCCGTTGTCCTGGCTCTCACATTAACCAGATCGAGGCCACCGTCCCGCTTCGGTAAGATGAGAGCTTCATACTGGACTTTGAAGATGTGTCCAGAACAAATGAAATAGCCGAATGCCGCCTGTAACCTGGCCGCCATTGTCGCAGTGATGGGCAGAATCTGCGCTATATGGGGTATCCGAGCTGCCAGATGGGTATTGACGAAGGTGACTCTCTGGCACATATTCAGCGGGCGTAGTATGTGATTTTGTATGTTGGCCCGGATGCGTTGCAGCAGCGCACGAAAATTGATCGCCGAGGTGCGGCGAATGTCTCGCGTGTACACCAATCCGAGACAACGAATGGTGTCTACCAGTTGAAATGGAACCACGCTGTCTGCGGGAAGGCCGCGGCCGATCTTCATGGCGCATGATTTTGCCACGTTCATAGCGCTCCCTGCCCCTGCACTGTAACGGGTAAATCCACTGCATCGCAGCTTGTACTTCAGCCGCTGAACGTACGACGAGGGCCAAGTCGTCCGCGTAAGCTCGGCAGCGGAACATATGATCCCGGAGTGGAATACCTGTCAAACGTCGCCGTAATCCGCAAATGAGTGGTTCCATCGCAATGGCATAAAGTACCGTCGACAAAGGGCAACCCTGCCGTACTGAGCGTTCAATCCGTATGGGTTCTGTAAGTCTGCCGTTGACGAGAAGTCTGGACGTTGCTCCACGAAGGAGCCGCATAATCACGTGCGTGAACGTCGGGGGAATTGCCATTCGGTCCATCACTGCGTTGAGGAATGCATGATTGACGCGGTCAAACGCTTGTTTGAAGTCGATGGAGATTAAAGCGCCTGGCAGTCACGAGTGTGTTGCCACAGCGATCACATCTCGATATTCACTGAGGGCCGTCTGTATATTACGATCGCCGCCTAAGGATGTTTGTTCGTGGGAGACAATGTCCCGTAATACATGTTTGAGTCGCACTGCCAGAAGGCGTGTGAAAATCTTGAAGTCCGAATTGAGTAACGTGATCGGCCGATAACTGTCGAGTCGTGTTCCTCCTGCGGGTTTCGGGACTGGTACAAGTAAGCCTTCCATGAACATTGGTGGCGGGTTCGCCGCGCCGAACAAAAGTTCCCAGTACATGTCCCTCCATCGTGGCATCATCAAATCTTGGAAGGTTCTGTAAAATTCGAGAGGTAAACCGTCCGGGCCGGGAGATCGATTCAGAGACCCCTTGGCCACAGCGCCTTGGACGTCGTCGGTGGTCACTTCAGCAGTCAGGAGGGTTGCAGCTGCTGCGTTTAGAGTACCAAGTGTCTCATGGGCAACCTCAGCAATGGCCTCTGCACCGGCAGGTACTTCTTGATAGAAAAGTCTATAGTGCGTTGTGAATGCATCCGCAATGGTAGCTTGCGAAGTCAGCCGTCGTCCATCAGGTAAGTCTAAAGTTGTCATTAAAGCCTGTCGGCGTCGACGAACGTTTTGAACAATATGATGCATAGAAGGTTCTTCACCATTAATCCTGTCTTGGCTGCGGGCTCGTACAATGGCTCCCTCTAGACGGCATCTGGTCAAGGATAGAATCTTTGCCTTGATGCGTTGAGCTTCTTTGAGGCGATCCGGGGATGGAGGATGATCCATGAGTTCACGTAGAGCGCTATAGTAGAAATCAGTTGTATGGTGATTCCACCTGGCTTTTGCTCTGCCATAGTGTGTCAATGTGCGTCGGATGGCCGGTTTGGCGCAGAGCAACCACCACTGCAGTGTGGTCTCGTAACGCATAATGCGTTGAACACAGGTGTGCCACGTGTCGGTGACCTGTTGTTGACATTCAGGGTCCCGCAGTAGCGCGACATTGAGTTTCCAGGGTCCTGCACTGCGCCATATAGATTGTCGACGTAGGTTCATGGTACAGATATAGATGTCATGATCCGAAAAGGCAGACGGCCAACGTTCCGCGTCGAGGAGTACTGATTTTAGAGCGTTAGAGATGTATATTCTATCAAGTCGGCTGGCGGAGTGGCTCGTGATGTGTGTATACCCCGGGCGGTCGCCGTGTATCACTCGCCAAGTGTCGAGGAGACGAAGGCGGCGGACGAGGAAGCGAAGTTCGGGACATGTGGTGAAATGGGGGTATTGGTCTGTGCGCTCGAGAACACAGTTGAAATCTCCACCTACGATGAGATGATCGTATCGACCGAGGAATAAAGGCGTGATATCTTCTGCGTAGAACTGGGAACGATCCCTCCGTTTATCAGTGCCCGATGGGGCGTAGAGATTTATGATTTTGAGTCCTTCGACTGTTATGGCCACCCCTCGCGCTGTTGGGAGGTATGCGACATAAAAACTGCAATTCCTTCTCGGAGGAGGATGGCTGCGCCTGTGTGTTCCATAGCTGCAGGGGCGGCGTACGTCTCATATCCATAACACCCAGTCCAAGTCGCTGTCCTCAGTTCTTGTAACAGGGCGATGTCGATGTCCGCTGCTCTTAGCGTGTCACGGAGCAGTTGAAGTTTAGCATGGGAGCCGATATTATTAGTATTGATAGTAGCTATTCGGTACTCCTGATGGGAGATCCGTGCTGTTGATAGGGTCGTAGCTGGTGAAGATTGTTGTTGTGGATGCTGGAAGTCCATAGAAGTCGCAGGATTCGCCGTAGAAACTTCCCCCATTTTAGTTTTGGTCTAACGGAGAAACAGATCTCATTTCCGCATCAGATGGAGGTGGGAAATCCGTGTCATCCGGCCATGAAAGGTGTCCGACAGGTTTGACATCGGCGAGAGGTGGCAGCGCTGGCCGAGTCGGCTCAATGGCGTCAGTGACAACAGGCGTGCTATGTTCCATGGCTTCTGGGCGCGGGGCTTGCGCACGATCTCTGTCGGACGGTTCACCGTCTTGTGGATGACGCGTCTCCGTGGCAGAGGAGAAAGTGTTATCGTGTTCTCCGTCGGAGTGATGTGCCATCTCTTCGTCCTGCGGAGGGGGCTCAATGGTCGATTCTGATGTCTTGCGGCGTTTTTTTCGTCGTTTGGGCGACTTCTGCTTTCGGCAATGAGTTTCGGTGTCTGAGGAAGGAAGAGATTCACGTCGTTCCGGTACAAAAGCCGCGGGTGCTATGATGCGGTCGTCATTCTCCAGAACACTCTCATTGGCATCCTTGTGATCTTCTAGCGTGGGTGTGTCCGGCTGTTGGACATGTTCACGGGCGGCATCGCCGGTGTCAAGGTGCTGGGACGCCTCCGGGTGTATCGGACCAGAGAGACGCTCGTGAACGGTCCCTTGTGAGGGCTGGACGTGCAGTGTCGCCGCATAGGTGACTGGAAGGGTGGTCACGGTTCTGTCGGTGTTCGTATCGTCGGGCCTTAGTTGTGTGATGCGGCGTTGCAGGCATTCATTACGGACGTGGCCTTCTTGGCCACAACCGGAGCATGTTCGAGGTTGTCCGTCGTAAATGACCACCGCACGGCAGCCGCCGATAGAAATGTACGATGGAACGTGCCGTTTGAGATCGATTCGGACTTGTCTCACACCATTAAGCACCGGATACGTCGTAAACTGTGCCCATGTCTCGGCTACGTGGCTCTGGACTTTTCCGAACGGACTTAGCGCCGCGATGACTTCATCTTCAGCCACCTCGAAAGGCAGTTCGAATACACGGATCGTCCGAAGGCCAAGTCCTGCATGGTCGACATCCACAGGCCCGACGTTTCCGTCGGAGTGCCGAAATTTTAGTCCATGTCGCGTCCTTTGAATGATCTCGTTGCAGGCAGCGTCCGAAGTCATCTTAACATAAACGACGCTGCTAATGATCGATAGGTGTATGCCGATGAGTTCGTCACGCGGGATCTTCACGTCTTCGCGTAGGAAGCGTTCGACGGCCAGTGCTTTGGGTCGTGCGTATTCGTTTGAGAAGGTGTACTTAAGAGTGTTCTTCCTGTAAGAGTTGGCCATTACAGCTTGTTCGACTGAGAAGCGTTGTGACGAGAAAGTAAACAAAACACTCCGCGCGCGCAGCGGCGTGGACGGCCGAGCGCGGTGCGCACTGCTGCCCTGCCGAACGCAGACTGTTCTGAGCTACCGAAGCACGACTCGCGTCCGGTACTCACAGCTTTACTTCTGCCAGTACCTTGTCTCCTACCTTCCAAACTTTACAGAAGCTCTCCTGCGAACCTTGCAGAACAAGCACTCCTGAAAGAAAGGATATTGCGGAGACATGGCTTAGCCACAGCCTGGGGGATGTTTCCAGAATGAGATTTTCACTCTGCAGCGGAGTGTGCGCTGATATGAAACCTCCTGGCAGATTAAAACTGTGTGCCCCGACCGAGACTCGAACTCGGGACCTTTGCCTTTTGCCCGCGAAAGGCAAAGGTCCCGAGTTCGCGTCTAGGTCGGGGCACACAGTTTTAATCTGCCAGGAAGTTTCATGTACTACTGTGGTAGGCGTGGGCTTCGTGTCTATCTTGGCTACAATAATGCGTACACTCTGCTGTTCGTAGTAGCTTATTCGCGTTCCTATTGTTTATTCACTATTATACGTACTCCTGCATTAACCCTATTTAATTTTGTATTTGTAACCCTATATTCACCAGACCAGAAGTTCTGTTCCTCCTGCTACCGAACGTCAGTGATTTCCACTGTATCTAACTCTAACCTATCCGTTTACCTTTTTAAGTTTTGTAAACTACCTGCACGATTAACGGATCTCACATTCCACTAACCGATCCCTAGAATGCCAGTTTGGTTTCTCCTGAGAAAGTATATATGAATTTATGAA